>NC_073746.1:302675454-302941164 GCF_029784135.1 Toxorhynchites rutilus septentrionalis | reverse complement strand
TGATTAATGATACTTTGAGACCCCTCCCCCCTCCTGCCATACAAATGAAACACACATTTCTACATTACTCGTGATGTTTTTAGGGTGCAATAAATGTTTTCACGGTGGTTAGACACTCCACCCCCTCATTTTCGTATGAGACTTTTTCACCACCTGCAAACAAAAATGTTTTTCATTCAAATAGAATACTAGTTTGATGTAGAAAAGCTAATTTTCATTCATAATTTAAATTTTGAAAACGTGTTCATTCCGACTGAAAATCAGCTATTCTTTCACTCTCCCCTAAACTAGTAAACGAAGTTCAATGCCGTCAGCGCGGATATGTCAATGTGTTGTTTTAAAAACATTCAACTGATCCTTGGACACAACAAGAATAAGATTTTCATTCGAACTTTATTTTGTTTTCGTTTACATGAAAAGTGGTGACGCGAATGCTAGATTGCGACTGCAAATCAACAGACTGCGTCGGGCGAATGTTTTAGTACAAAACGCAAGCAATGACTGCTGATGAGAAGCAACGCACAACGCGGCATTCTGTTTCCACCTTATCTCTCACATTCAAGCTGATTTGGATAAAATGGCCCAGGAAAAGTAGTTTGAATGAAATCGAAACAGTGTTGAACTTCTCTCTCTCCAAGTTTCGTGGTCCCATAGATACTTGTTCTGTACGATAAAGATCGGTCTGTACATGAAGCATGTGGCAACTGTCACGTTATTTAAATGCGGGAAACCGGCAAAACAGATCTACGAGCTGCTCAAACCGTTTCCTATCGATGAACGATTCGTGTTTCGTACACTACAACAGTACAAAGAAACAGCTGTTGTGGGCGATAGGCCCATAACGAGAAGTCCAAGGTCGGTAGGCTGTACAATGTTATCTACGTTTTCGTGAACGCGTTCAACGCAATCCTCTTCGGAAACAAAAGTGTCTATCAGTCGAAATTAATCGGTGCGTACATCGATGTGTGATTCATTTATTGACGGCCAGATTGAAGCGAATATGTTTGGAACGATGCAAATATTCCTGGAATGGTTAAAAAACGATATTGACAACAAACCTGTTTCATCTCCCCAAATTACGTACCTGTGGATGTTCTAATTGAAACTACCAATCGTTAAAGAATTCTATCGAGAAGCTGCAGCGATTGAGGATTAGCCTTAATGTTTTCGACTCTGTGTGAAGAAGCGAAAAAATTTGCCAAAAATTTGAATTCTGGATACTTTTATACCTTCAATAAAAGTTTTGGGTTTTTATCTTATTTTGTTCTCGAGTTATGAGTTTCACAGGTATAGAATTGAATTCTTTCTAATTTAAAATAAAAAGTAAGTCAAAAAAGTACCAGTTAAATACGTATATTTCACATTTCATTATGAAAAGTACTAAAAAAAATCATTCCGGCCCGCGACTTTAATAAAAACTCTAATGCGGCCCGCATCGTGTCTATACCTGGCCACCACTGATCTATATAAATAAAAATAGACCACCGAATGTCTTGATAAGAGCAAAACTCGAGAATTGTCCGATTTAGGGCTGTCTTTATTATATCAAACCTGCGGTATCAAACATTTATTCCATGTAACGGAGAAACATGTTATTTGCAAGTGGTTGAAAAATCTTGAACGAGAATTGTGTCTGAAAATAACCTGATATTATATTGATTAGTTTTGGTAGAAGTACTAGGAATTTTATAGTAGAAGGTAATTTTAAAGGGTAGATTATAAAATCAATCATCGAACAGTTCTGCTATTGAACCCAATGAACGTGCGTTTAGTAAGAAAACGTGAATGTGATAACGAAAAAATAAATTTTGGGCGGGACGAAGTTTGCCGGGTCAGCTAGTTACATATAAAACTACAAGGTAAAGTGAAAAAAAAAAAGCTTAAATTGGAAAACGTGATGAGATCATTGAATACGAGAGTTCGTTATTTTTGAGAAAATTTCAACGGTATGGTCAGAATGCGTTTGAAAGGTTTTTTTTTTTGTAGCTACCACGTCCGAGGTCACACCTCTTCGAGAAGGTGGACATAAATCCAGCTGATAGATCTTATCGTACATTTTGGGAATTTCTGTCAATTAAATCCGTCGTCATAATCAAACGGTTCGTCCCCATTTCGCACCGTTTGGCTGCAGATCACGCCATTTTCGCATTTCACGTCCATTCAGGGCCCATTTGACGCGCCGCCTTGTTGGGCATTGACGAGATGCGTCACTTCGGAGACCACCGACAGCATCTCTCTCCTCGGAGTAATTGTTTATAACGTGCCACTTTCGTGTTACGCGAGCCGCCTGCCGTCCCTTCGTGTGCCTGCCGTGATTGGTGTTGAATTGGGCTTTGTTCTCTCGGCCACCATCGGCCACCGAAAGCCGTGAAATTTGAGGTGAAAATATTTCGGCAACCGAACGGGAGCGAGCGAGATTGAAATTAAGATAAATTTCGATTGTTTTACAAATTTTACCCGTTTTTTTTCTTCTCTCGTCTCGCGCTTAAGACGTGCGCTCCATGATGGAGCCTATTTGCTGGGGGTTAATTGGAATGCAAAGCTGGGCGGGTGTCGGTCAAACGATTCGGTCCGTCCGATAATGGCCTACTTTACATTGAAAAGGTACACTGGTCGTATATTATTTTTATTGTCCGCAGTTTTGACAAGCCAATTTTTTTAACTATCTTAGTTAGCGTCAGGTGAAGCGGTGCGTTTCTATGATCGCCTGGATTAGAGGTGATTTAGTTAATGGCAACTGTTTCGACCGAAATTCTGCATATTTTTGTATTATGAATTCTTGATCAAAGCATTTATCTCGCATCGTACCGAGCGGCGTTTGTCGCCATTTGTCACAGCTATTGCCGGGAGAAGATTCGAGCAACTGTTTTATTGTTTTATGATTTACGCAGCCTCGGTTCGTCTGGTGTGAATGCTATTTGTACAGCAACCGAAAACATCAACAAGCAAACAAGCGGCAGCAGGAAAAAAAATGCGCCATCGTCGTTCTCTGCTTGCTTACTTGTCAGTATTTTTATGGGGCTACTTACGCGATTTGGCAACTCGTTAATGGAATTTTTATAGTTTATAAAACCTTAGACAATCTGTTCCCTCTATCGTCATACGCGCGCGCTCCTCTCACATTCGGCAAGTCATGACGCACACATTATTCGCTCCAGAGGACAGCTGTCCGTTTTTATACACTTCCTCGATTTGATTTTCGTGACACAATCAAGATGAAGGAACAATAATAATCATAATAACAGCGGCGTTAAGGAATTGACAAAAACCGAAACTCCAAGACGCTCGGCACAAAAGGGTGCTGATCAGCTCGACAGCAGCGAAAGCACTCGCATAAATTAATTCCGAATTAATCGAAAGACGACGATGACGACGATTCCTTGGCTAGGTGAGCGCTTATGTTTATCGCTGCAGCCCATGAGAAAAGGCAGACAAATAAATAATATAAAGGGACACCTTTTTTCAACTCGACCAGCTTGTGAAGGTCTGACAATCAATTCCCACCTTTCGCAGCGCTGTTTTTCCTAATACACATTGCTGTGTGTTTGTGTTGAAAATTCAATCTCTAATTTGCATATCCGAAGCGCTTTGCCACGGCAATGATGGGTGCCTTGTCTAGCTTTCAACTCTCACCTTTATTGGCTCGGCATGGAGAAAAAGGATCCGATAAACAACCGAACGCCACTACTTACCACTTTTTTCCCGAACGAACACACCAACGGGCGGATCAAGAATAAGAAATCAATCCTGATTTGCATATCAGTTGGGCGCGAGGATTGCCTTTCCATGACGGTCCTAAAATCAGCCACTGCCGCACTAATCGGGTACGATCAATTGTGCTGTCGTCTTTCAAATTGACGCTATTGTTGTACCGCAATGCTGTTCAGAATTTTGATTTGAGCAATTGCTGCCCTACGATAGATGGGGACAGGATTCGGTTGCCGAACCGTGGGAGATTGGCGCTGAAAGAAGGATACGTTACTGTTTCGCCACGTGGAGATTTCATGGGACAGCATATTCAATGCTAATGGATTCTCGGAACTGTATGGAGAGATTTTGTGTCCTAGAATAAATACTTGTTATATGAATATGAAACCATAATCCACACAATGATTCACCCCGATGTTGAAGATTTAAAGTCATATCGATATTTTTTGTATTTGACATCTGTCAACAATATCCAATTCAAAACATCAGAGGCTTCATGCAGTCACAACATTTTTTTAAGTTAAAAATTGTTAAAATAAAAAAAAATCCTCTTCCGAATTCCATGAATGTAGGTGACGAATTTCATGCCAACTCGTCTTAGGAGTTGGCAGCACAATCTCAGATAGCAATGAAACGTTGTGGGTGTAAAGAAATCGATCATTTAAGCAACTTTGCATACTTGACATTTTAAGAAAACTTTTTGAAAAGGGTCAAACATTTTTTTCGAAAATTTATGATTCACTATGATATGATACATACATATAAAATTCTAGTCAAAGAATGAAATATAGGAAATTATTTTAAAAAATACCAATAAAAAATTAGAAAATAGCACCATAAAAAATATATTGAAAATTGAAATTCATTTTTCTCAAAAACGTATTTTTTTAAATTCCAAAAAAACTATATGAATAGCACTTAGAATTCCCAACAAGTTTAGTTACATTTTAGTGGGCACGAAACGTTTCTATGGTGAATAGAAACTTCTCCCCCCTCTCTAAGGGGAGCAGAAGGGAGGGGTGTGTCTTTATTCTATCATGTTTTCTTTATCAAACATTTATTCCATGTAACGGAGAAACATGTTATTTGCAAGTGGTTGAAAAATATTGAACTAAAATTTTATCTGAAAATCTTCGTTTTGGGCGGGACGAAGTTTGCCGGGTCAGCTATTTTATACAGAAAAATATTACGAGTTGAACATTAATAGTATATTTTCAAAAGAAGCATGAAAAAATTGTTGTTAGAAAGAAGTACTTGTTGAAGTACTCATCTTCCGATGTATGGGTGACTTGTTGGAAATTATAAGAGCTATTTTTATCCATTTTTTAAAGAATTTAAAAAAAAATATTTTTTTTCAATAAAATTTTTGTTTGAAAATTTAATTGATATTTTTAATTAAAACTTAAATGATTTCCTATATTTCATTCTTTAACCAACATTTTGTAGGTCTTATAGTTTTTTTTTCATGAAACTTTACAGATGAAAACAATACACTTTAAACTAGATTCTCACTATTTCAGACATTTTCCTTACACAGTTATAAAGATACAGTAATACGACATATGCCGAGTTAAAACCGTTTTTAAACGGTTTTATTTAGCTTGCCCTGTAATCTGTTTCTATGTTTGTATGTTTGTAACTTCGTAACATGTTTGTTACAAACTGACCCACATTAATAGAACATTGACCCCCTTCCTGTTGACCGATTGATCTGAAATTCGGAACACACGGTAGTCATTATAGAACTGCGTATGATCTTGAATATCCAAGATGGCGGCCGCTACAAAATGGCGGATCACATATTTTCTCAAAACCTCATCAATATGGGTTTTCCAAAACCCCATCAATATGGGTATCAAATGAAAGGGATTGACTAGTAGAATACGGTTATTTAAGAAAAATGCAAATCCAAGATGGCTGCCACTACAAAATGGCGGAATACATATTTTCTTAAAACCTCATTAATATCAATATCAAATGAAAGGGCTTGTCTAGTAGAACACGGTTATTTATGCAAAATTCAAATCCAAGATGGCTACCACTACAAGTTATGTCAAAACCCCGTTAATATGGGTTTGTTAAAGAAAGGGCTTGACTAGTAGAACACAGTTATTTATGAAAAATGCATATCTATGATGGCTGCCACTATCAAATGGCGGGCTGCATATTTTCTCAAACCCAATTAATATTAATATGGGTATCATAGTAAATAAAATCGTGGGGCACGTTAGATTTCCATTATCCACAATTAGTGACTCATCATATGTCCCACTATTTTATTTTCAATGCTCTAGACTAATGAAGAAGAGTTGTGATAAATGCTAACTGCTACTTGCCTTATTATTTTTTAGCTTTTAGTACATCATTATGTTTAATCACAATTAAACCGTTTAACTTAAAAAGTTTTTTTACTTATTTTATTAATATTAAATTCAATTTTTGAGTAAGATGTTTTAACGGTGTATTTTTTCTAAATAGTTTATTTTTCAACAACTTTTCTGTGATGAAAAAGGTATCCTAATAAAAACCGATTATCTGATAATGAAAGTCGTGATTTAAGGTAGCTGCCGTGATATGTACAAAGTTTCAAAAAAAAAATCTATGAGAGTCGGGGCAGTGGACTGTTGATTTGGCATAGAATTGCTCTGAAGCAATCTTTTGGAAATATGATTAAGAGCAAAACGGAGGTGAACCAGTGATTACCAAAGAATGAACCCCTGAAAATTGTTGAAATAGTTAAAAGGAAGAGAAAATTGCATAAACTAAGAAATTATCAAAAAGACAAGTGGATATTTTTGGGTATATAACCAGAGAGACGTAGGACTACACCAAGGGCTGTCAATTTAATTGTATTATGTTACTTTCATTTTTATTTGTTCTATTTTTTAAAAAGATGATGTTACCTGTGCGTGAAGTGATCCACCCGAAAAATGAATTAGTTGACTGGAAAAATTCTTCTTTGTGAAAATTTTTGTAGCACTGAAAAGAACCTTTGGTGTTGTCATTTGCGTTGATGTTGCTGGATCAACTATTACAATTATGCTTATTTACAATAATTCTTATTTTCTTTCATCAGCTTTTCATCTTTTCATCATTTTAGGATGTTTACTTTTTGCGTTTATCTTACTTTCAACATTTCTCAGATACGGCAATATTGGGGTAGTCATCAATATGTAAAATGAAACATATCAAAAAACATGACTTTCTTTCAAAAATCAATGACTTCATTCATATATCTAAGGACAAATAATAGAACGTAAGACTGGTACCCGTCCGATTTCAGTTCTTCTCTAATTTGGTCCTTGTAGGCATGGGTACCCAATTTCTTCGTCAACATTTAGTACATGATGACCATGGAGATGGTGAGTTCCTGATAAAGGTGAGGAATTGAGGCGTTTGAATGTGTTTTAAGAATTGCAAATTTTTTGGTCGAACATCCGATGCGAATACGTTTCATTTGTAGTAGGGGAAAATCGGGAAAGACGAACACCGACGAACATTGATGAATCACATTTTTATTTTAAATTCGAACCATGTACAAACTTGCAATACAATGTAGCAATACTTTTGATACTAACTGTGTACATCTAGTGGACCTTCTGTCAAAATTGTGAACAAAAATAAAGAAGTGATCTGCAAAGAACAGCTCGATTTAAATTTTCGTCTGCAGAAAATCTGGTCTTTTTCGTTACATGATCGTTTAACCATCACTTTTCTTCAAGTTTGTCGAATCAGCGGTAATTTTCTCATTTTTACTTTTATTCCATGTTGATGTTAAAAAAATACTAATCGAGTCGGGAAAGACGGACACCTCACCGGAGGGAAAGATGAACATGTTGTTTTAAAAACAATGCGATTATTTCCTCCGTCTTTTTCTTAACAGATGCCCTCTAACTACGTTCGCAAAAGCAACCGCAAGTCATGGACGAATCAGCGGATGGAAGAGGCTGTGAAAACTCTGAAGGAAGGGTCCCCCGTAAAAACTGCTGCGTTGAATTACTGTATTCCACGAACAACACTAATACGGCTCCTCAAAAATCCCAATAAGACACCACAGCCAGGACCACTGTAGCCGAGCAGAGGCTAAGGTTTGAAGATTCGATGAATTTCGCAGATAGTTTCACTTCGGACTAAAGTAGCCAATCCAATTCACCGTTCAAGTATATCGATCGATGGTTCATTTGAAACTGAGCCTACTGAACATGCTTTGCCCTATTTATACGATCCCCTTTGGTCATTTGAATAATATGGCCTATAGTGATTATTCTTCTGGTCGGGTTTCTTACTTTCGCTATAACAATTGAGCTTTTGATGTTATAGGAATATTGTTTCTGCCGATTCCACTACAATTGACGTTCAGTTGATATTGTTTTCAGAATCAGATTTTGTGTTTTGTTTGTTGTCTTTATAACAGGTAAGTATTATGTTATGTGATGAAGTTCTTTTCAGGTGATTGTGTTATCCGTGGACGACGATGAAAAGGTAAGTAACAATATGTATTGATATTTATATAATAAACTAATTGCTCCTATTTTCCAGGTTTAGCTTTAGGTTCTTGGTTGCAGATTTACAGTGTGTTATGTTTAGTGTTTAATTAGTGGATAGTGTTTCCTATTGTTTCTGTCTGTAGTGTTTTTTACCTCAATAAAGGGTTAATAGTAATAATGAATGTGTTTTTCTTCAGTTGGCCGAAACAACCACTTCCGACTGTTTTTTATCAGCAACAAGAACAAGAGCTAGTGCGACATCTCTTCGATCTAGAGAAGAGATTTTATGGACTTACCATGAGGGAAGTTAAAAAAATGGCTTTCGAACTGGCAGATAAAAACGGACTGAAGCATTCGTTCAACAAATCAACACAGATGGCTGGAAAAGCCTGGCTAAGCGGATTTTTAAAACGTCATCCCAATCTGTCATTTCGCATGCCGGAAGTTACCTCTGCGGCACGTACTAGAGGGCTTAATAAGATCTCTGTCGCAGCGTTTTACGACTTATTGGAAGATATACTGAGAAATCCGAAAATCATGGCAAATCGAATTTTCAACGCGGATGGAACCAGTGTCTGCACTGTGAATATTTTTGATAATATTGAATAAAATTGTTGTTCAAGAAAGTATTATTTTAAATTTAAGTCCCCCCAAAAAAAGGGTTGGCAAAAAAGGCAAAAAGCAGGTAGGAGGAATTACGTCTGCTGAGCGTGGACAAACGGTAACCACATTGATGTGCATGTCAGCAACTGGTCAGCATCTCCCACCTTTCCTCATTTTCCCGCGCTTGAAAATACACGAAGCTTTAAAGAAAGCGGCTTTATATGGGACCAAATTCTCGAGCAATGCATCAGGATATATGTAACTTAATATATACAGTGACAGATTCGACCACTTTGTAGAGAATGTGCGTCCATATGAAGATAGTCCAGCCTGACTTAAAATCGACGGACATTCCTCCCACACAAAAAACCTAGGATTTTATCGAAAAAGCTAGAGGTAACTTCGTCACTGTCCTGGTCTTACCACCTCACTGTAGCAATAAATTACAGCCGCTTGACGTAACTTTTATGGCACCTTTTAAGTAATATTACGTAGCGGAAGTGGAAAGATGTCTTAAACTGCACCCACGACGGGTAGTCGGTCAATACGACATAACTGAGCTCATGACACCTGCGTTCACGAAAACTGCTACCATAAACGTAGCAATTAACGGATTCTCCAGAACAGGCATCTGGCCCTTCAATCGCCATCAATTTGATGATGATGCCTTTTCTCCATCCACAGTGACAGATCAACCACCTTCACAACCAGATCAACTAGATGATTTGGTCCCTGATTGTGGCAGTCCATCGAATGGCGGTCGCTCTTCTTCTGATGATGAAGAAGTGCAAGTGGATCTCAAAGACTTCGAGGCGTATTCAAAATCAATGAGCAACTCAAGGCCGTTGTTTCAAGTGGACCATATGTTTGTTTTTACCAGCGGAGGTTATCTTTTGATTATATGTTATTCACATACAGCGAAATATGAATTGGTTTCATATTCAAGTTTTTTGACGTAGGACTACGTCTTACATTAAGGGTGCCAAATCAGAAAACAGGTCACGTTTTTGTGAAATAATGTTAATGTGAAAAACTATTTTTGCTGCGAACGGATTTTAACGATTTGCATACCAATCAAATCGGAAATGTTCTAAGATTTGTTTCATATGCTATACAATACAATCCCACAGTCTGTATATGGTTTAAATTGATGAAAGTTGGAAGCATTTCCATTTCCCCATACATTTGTTCTGTTTATTTGTGTGCTTTCCCGAACAGGGCTGTCAATAACGAGCAACTAATGCAGCCGCTAGAATAGAAACAGTCGGAAACGAAAAGAGAATATTTGCGAAGTAAGTAAGCTGTCGCTAGCGTATGAGTATTGCATCTCCTTTGAGGAAAATTCTCAGAATCTTTCTGTGTCCGAAAAAACAAAGGTCGCTTATTCTGCTCGTTTTGTGGTTTATGTTTTCCCTCGAGCTGTGAACGCTTGCGAATATTTCACTTGAAGTTTATCGCTGCAACTTTGTGCATCTGTTAGAGGCATGTTTGATGCACGGAAGATGCCTCTCGTTAAATACTCAGTGCAATGCGTGCATTGATATAAAGAAACAAATTGCGTCATATGACCAATTAGTGTATTGTTCTCGCGAAGGCAAGGAAGAATCGTTGCTTCTAGAAATGATTCTACAAAACCACGCAAGCCATTAAAGCTTTCCAGGGTCCCCGGAACTTTTTACTAAAGAGTTATTTATGAACTTTCGACGTATTCGCAAATAATACCCGAAGTGATAAACCAACAAATTAAAGAAAAAAGATTGCGTAGTCCTTCGTCCTAAGCGGTCGTGTCTCGGATGCAACCCCTCGATTTTTTTTTAAATAAACAACGAACTAAAGTAAAATGTGCAAAACGACATGGTGATTATTTAAATATCTATAAACATCTACATAACATGTGAAAATTGTATATTTTCGCATTTCAAAATTTATTGAGTTTCAAAATGTATCTTTTCAGTTAGCGCCCCAGGTATCCCCCTTCCCCCCCAGGTGTCCGTCTTTCCAGACTTGATTTTATTTTTTCAAAGATTCCGTACACATTTATTTTGCAAAATTTCTGCCTCAAATACAATTTCTATCATAAAAAGAGAGAGGATTCGTGCGGGAGATGGCTATATATTTTTTGTGAAATTCACGAAAAAAAATCAACTTTTACTAAAGGTGTCCGTCTAAACCTCCCTGATGTGGCGAAACATCGCTTGTTGAATTTATTCAATCGGTTACTGGAGAATAATATTGTTCCAGATGATTGGAGACAAGTACGAGTTATAGCTATTCAAAAACCCGGAAAACCCGCGTCCGACTTCAATTCGTACCGCCCAATAGCAATGCTGTCTTGTATACGGAAATTGTTGGAGAAAATGATCTTGTTTCGCCTTGATCGATGGGTTGAAACGAATGGCCTACTCTCAGATACATAATATGGGTTCCGCAGGGGCAAGGGGACGAATGATTGTCTTGCGTTGCTTTCTTCAAAAATTCAAATGGCTTACGCCGAAAAAAAACAAATGGCTTCAGTATTCTTGGACATAAAGGGGGCCTTTGATTCTGTTTCAATAGAGGTTTTGTCAGACAAATTACACTCTCGGGGTCTGCCGCCTCTATTGAATAATATGTTATATAACTTGCTTTG
Organism: Toxorhynchites rutilus septentrionalis; assembly: GCF_029784135.1. NCBI lineage: Eukaryota > Metazoa > Arthropoda > Insecta > Diptera > Culicidae > Toxorhynchites > Toxorhynchites rutilus. Next base: position 302,929,737 of record NC_073746.1, on the reverse strand, counting down.
TGAGAAACATTTGAACTTTTCTCACGTAGATTCGGCAGTAAGTCGGGTCTCTTACATGGGCCTCCCCCAGGGCTCATGTTTAAGCCCCCTTTTGTACAACTTCTATGTAAGCGACATCGACAATTGCCTTACACAAAATTGCAGCCTAAGACAACTTGCAGATGATGGAGTGGTGTCTGTCGTAGGATCAAACGAATCCGACCTGCAAGGACCCTTACAAGATACTTTGAACAATTTTTCAACCTGGGCCATTGGGCTAGGGATCGAATTCTCCACGGAGAAAACAGAGATGGTGGTTTTATCTAGGAAGCATAAACCAGCAAAACCAAAGCTTCAACTTTTGGGTAAACCGATCACTCATACTATGTCATTCAAGTATCTTGGGGTCTGGTTCGACTCCAAATGTACTTGGGGGGCCCATATTAGGTATCTGAGTAAAAAATGCCAACAAAGAATAAACTTTCTCCGTACAATTACCGGCACCTGGTGGGGAGCCCATCCCGAAGATCTTATAATGTTGTATCGAACAACTATTCTCTCAGTGATGGAGTATGGCAGTTTCTGTTTTCAATCAGCTGCCAAAACACACCTCATTAAACTCGAGCGAATTCAGTATCTTTGTCTCCGTATTGCGTTGGGATGTATGCCCTCAACGCATACCATGAGCCTCGAGGTTTTGGCAGGCGTACTCCCACTAAAAGATCGCTTCAATTTATTATCTCTTCGGTTCCTCATCCGGTGTAAGGTTATGAATCCATTGGTGATCGGAAATTTTGAGCAGCTGATCGGGCTAAATTTTCATTCTGGATTCATGAGTTCATATCATGAATTCATCTCCATGCAGGTTGATCCTTCTTCGTATATTCCCAACCGTGTTTGTTTCCTTGACTACATCAATTCCTCTGTGCATTTTGATCTGTCCATGAAGCAAGATATCCATGGATATTCAAATTACCAACGATCGAGGATCGCTCCAACGATCTTCGATGAAAAGTATGGGGGTATCAATTGTGATAATATGTACTTTACTGATGGGTCCACTATAAACGAGTCCACAGGATTTGGAGTGTTCAACGAATTTTTTAGCACCTCACACAGTCTTCAGAATCCTTGCTCAGTGTATATTGCTGAATTGGCAGCAATTCATTGGGCGCTGGACAGCGTCGCCTCACGACCTGTTGAACACTATTACACGGATAGTCTTAGCTCTGTCTATTGTAACGGATAGTCTTAGCTATTGTAACGGATAGTCTTAGCTCTGTCGAAGCTATCCGTTCAGTGAGGCCGGAAAAGCACTCGCCGTACTTCCTTGAGAGAATACGAGAAATTTTGAGTGCTTTATCCAGACGCTGTTATGTCATTACCTTTGTCTGGGTCCCTTAACATTGCTCAATTCCGGGTAATGAGAGGGCTGACTCATTGGCAAAGGTAGGTGCAATTGAAGGCGATATATATCAGCGTCAAATCGCCTTCAATGGATTTTACTCTTTAGTTCGCAAAAATATCATCGCTAACTGGCAACGCAAGTGGAATTAAGATGAATTGGGCCGGTGGTTTCACTCGATTATCCCTGAGGTTAGCCTCAAACCATGGTTCAAAAGTCTGGACTTGAGTCGGGACTTTATTCGCACCTTCTCCCGACTCATGTCCAATCACTGTTCGTTAGACGCGTTACTCTTTCGTTTCAATCTGGCCGGTAGCAATCTCTGCATTTGTGGCCGAGGTTACCACGACATCGAACACGTTGTTTGGTCGTGTGAGGTGTATCTTGTTGCCAGATCGAATTTAGAAAACTCCCTTCGGGCCCGAGGAAGACAGCCCAATGTGCCGGTGAGAGATGTGTTGGCTCAGTTAGACCTTGATTACATGTCCCATATATATGTTTTCCTTAAAGCTATAGATCTTCGTGTGTGATTGTCCCTACATCCTTATACCCTCCTTTTCTTCCTTTGCGGGTAATTCGTCCCCTTGCTATAAATAGTAGAATAAGTTGAAATGTAAATACACTATAGATATACGAATAGATTTAAGAAATGAGTGTTCATCAACATTGTTACAATTTCCTTATATCCCATCCTTCTCCTAAAAATATGTCACCCTTCTAAACTCGAGTACACCGCGAGTAATCGGTTTTCCACCTTACTAACCATAGATCTAAGAAAATTGTTTATATATATAGTTTTAAAATTATATTTAAGAATTCGGCTCCTTTAAACTTAAGTAACTGAGCCTGTAAAAATAAACGAATTAATAAAAAAAAACACCTTTACCACCATTACCCTACTGAGTCTCGTCTCGGAAGAATCATGATTATGATCGAAGCTGGCCAACTTTTGCGCAGTGTTCTTGCAACTAAACGTGTATTTACATGATCAAATTCAACAATTTGGATTTTTTCACTGTGTTTTTATTATTTTTTTTTTTATATGGAGGCGATCTGGCGTAGTGATAACATCTATACCTCTCACGCAAAGATCACGAGTTCAATTCTCACTCCCGACGAACCAGCCGAAATGTGTTGAAAGTCACTATAAAAGAGAAAAAAATTTTTTTTTGGAAAATTTTCCTTGTCTATAAATAACAACTGTAACCATACGATGGAAGGTCATTACGGAAGGTGTAGCTATTGATCGGAGTTCTTCGCAATGATGTGATAAAAACTGAAATCATAATTGATTTTGTCGACAGGTTCTGCCCAATTAAAGGCTCTAGACTATTGTTACAAGAGGCCACTGCACAATGGTCCAGGAGATGCATTTAAGTGGAAATTAGCATTTAGAGCTCGACAGTTATTCCCTAGACAAAAACTGTTTTAAACAAAGTTGTTACTCATGATAGAGCGCTTGTTTTTATGTTGTCAAAAATAGGGTGACCAAAATTGTCGATGAAATAAAAAATATAACTTTCTTATCTTTATAGATAGAGGTAAACCTAATTCGACAATGTTGTAGCACCAATTATTTGAGACATCTTTGTAGAACAAAGCTTTTCTCTATCTCTCGAAATAACCGATATAGCGCCTTTTTTCTAAGTTACGTTAGGGTCGCCATGAAAAAAACTGTTTTTTTTTTGCTCTAACATTAATATTTCAAATTTTACATGCAAACTGTCTTCGAAAGACTTTTAGAGCTTACTAATACAAACATTTTTCGATGCAGAACTTGTCAATATCTAAACTTTACTCAAAGTTATTGATATTGCTTCCCAAAAAACATGCTCTTTTCATTTGTTTGTCATTCTTTCTGGGCATATTTCACTCTACATGATGTGTGATTTACAAAACTATGTTATTTTTTGCGTTTGAGTAAATTGAAATTGAAATCATGAGTTTTTGAGTAAAAAACCATCAATAACTTTGAGTAGGATTAAGATATAGACAAGTTCTGCATCGCAAAATTTTGGTATCAATAAGCTCTAAAAGTCGTACGAAGACGGTTTTGATGTAGAATTAAAAAAAAAGTTAAAGCAGGAAAAAACCCTTTTTTTTCATGATCACCCTAATGCAACATAGAAAAAAAGCATTAAATCGATTATTAGATTAAGATAGAAATAATCTTTGTTCTACAAAGTTGTTTAAAATAACTGAGGCTACAACATTGTTGAACTATGTTTATCTCTATCTATCAAGATAAGAAAGTTAGATTTTTCATTTCATCGACAATTTTGGTCACCCTATTTTGGATAACATAAAAATGAGCGCTCTATCATATGTAACAACTTTGTCTAAGACAGTTTTTGTCTGAACAATAAATATCTCCCACAAAGTTTTTTTTAGCGCCTTCTAACTGAGTTGCATTAGGGTAACTATAAAAAAAACGAGTTTTTTACTCTTTTATATTTAAAATTCTACATCAAAATGGTCTTCGTATCACTTTTAGAGCTCATCAATACCAACATTTTCCGATGCAGAACATGTCAATGTCTTAATCCTTCTCAAAGTTATTGATGGTTTTTTACCCAAAAACTCATGATTTCAATTTTAATTTACTCAAACACAAAAAATGACATAGTTTTGAAAATCACATATTATATAGAGTGAAATCTATTCTTTCTAATTCCGTCAACAAACAGTTTTTATGTTTGCCCCAGAAAAAATGACAAACAAATGAAAAGAGCATGTTTTTTGGGAAGAAATATAAATAACTTTGAGTAAAGTTGAGATATTGACAAGTTCTGCATCGAAAAATGTTTGTATTAGTAAGCTCTAAAAGTCTTTCGAAGACAGTTTGCATGTAAAATTTGAAATATTAATGTTAGAGCAAAAAAAACAGTTTTTTTTCATGGCGACCCTAACATAACTTAGAAAAAAGGCGCTATATCGGTTATTTCAAGAGATAGTGAAAAGCTTTGTTCTACAAAGATATTTCAAATAATTGGTGCTACAACATTGTCGAATTAGCTTTACCTCTATCTATAAAGGTAAGAAAGTTATATTTTTTATTTCAACGATAATTTTGATCACCCTATTTTTGACAACACAAAAACGAGCGCTCTATTATGAGTAACAACTTTGTCGAAGACAGTTTTTGTCTAGAGAATTACGGTAAGGCTCTAAATGCTAATTTCCACTTCAATGCATCTCCTGAACCATTGTGCACTGTTACTAAGCGGCAATTTAAATACAATAAACCCGAGATATAAATAAACCAGTAAAGGTCAGAGGGTTAATTAAAACAATCATCCGCTAGGTTACCTACCATCGATAAATGTCCGCACATAGCGACAAGTTTTCGGCGATATGATTTATTGCTCACGCTGCGCATAAATTTTGCTGCTAAAATTCCCCGAAATCACTTCGAACACATTGACCGAGCATATCTAACCCGAAGGCCTTCCCCTCTCAGTGCTGAGAAAAATAATAAAATGGCTCCAACCGAAGGATGTCGTCAGTTCTCAGCCCATAAAAATTGAAACCAGAAAAAATACCATCGAAACCCCAACGCAAGCACAAAAGCACCAGCAGCGGAAACGACGACGAGCAAGACGGCAACAGTTTCTCGCAAGGGACCACCAATGCTAATAAATAAAGTCCATAAGGTCCACACATTTGGCCACCATCATCGTGATTGGACCAACCGTCGGAGGAGGGCAAGCAAGGGTTAGGTCCGAAAGTCTCAGCAAACCCCCGGCAACCAACCGAAGACCCGAAGAAATTTCGGCGAAAAGCAATAAAATTCGTTGTGGCGAAAGATCATCAACGTGCACACGATCAAAGCGAAGGCTCTAGGGCTCTCCTTTGGACCGCTTTGGCCGATCATCTGTGGTCGGGGCGTGGAAGGGGCGCACTCAAAGATGGCGGTAAAACCAGCGAGCCTCGAACGAAGACCAAACCAGAAAAAGAGGCAGAGACAATTAAAGCTCATAAACGATTATAGGGAAAACATGGCCCGGTCAAGATACAGAAACCGTGGGGACAGCCCAACTCGAGTGGTTGCAGGGCAATAAAAAGAGCTGTTGAAAGACAGACGCGTAGAAGCCCCCGAAACCGGGAGGAAAACTCGACCGGACCTTTGTTCTGGTGTTTTTGGTAAAATTTTTGTGTTCTGATCTCTTGCGACAGCAAGTCAAAATTTGATATCAAACCCGAAGGAAAAAAAAAAAGATTGATGAGAGTGATGGGCCAAGTCGCGCACGGTCCCCACTTTCCTTCCGCAGGTGGTGATAATCCCCGGAGCTTCAATTTCCAGAAAACAAAAGAACTTCGAGGGAAAGACATGCCCCACGGAGTAAGTCGATCATTTAAACCATAAAACGATGGAATGTACTCCGTGGCCGTCTTGTCCAACAGAAACAAGTGAGTGCGAATGGAAAAGTAAAAAAAAACGAGTGAGCGAGCATAAATTTGGCTTTAAGTTATGATACATATTAAATTATGTTTGCGGCTGCGATTCCCAGGAACCCGAAACCTGGTTTATGGATGATGGGAGCGACCGAATGGTTTCAAGTGTGCCTTTTTCGAAACACAGTCGAATTGTTGTTGGCATGTTAGGTCGGAAGTCGTCGAACAAAGTGAACCCTAAAAGGCAGGTTTTCTTGTAGTGTAGTTATTTGTAAATTTCCGGAGCAGCAACCGATCAGTGACGTGTGATTAATGATCCCGTTTGACGTTTTCCACACAACTGACAGAAATGCAAATATCAATCTTTTATGCCATTTCGTGAATTCAATCCCTCATTTTTTTCCGCGCCAGGCCAAGGTATCAATACCACACATCATAATCATAACTTCCAGACATGCCTAACCAGACCAAACAGTTCGATTGTAGTGTACAATTTGCTCGATTGGGACAACAGAACCCGTTTCCCCGAAACTGCACGTCCGTCGTCGACTGCGGCAGGATTCATTTTTCATTTTTAATGATATGGTTGCGGGAGATCCGTGCTGCTTTTTTTTTTTTGCTTCGCTCATACGCTCTCGATCCATTAGCGTTATCATTTTCAATAGAGACCAACAAAAGAAATGGAAAGTGTGGAATCCTTTTCTTGCGAAATAAACATACGCATTCACGCAATGCACATCGAATGTGACAAAATGTGATCGAAACCCGGAGTGGAAAAGGGTGCGGGAGAGAAAGGGGGAAAAGTATGACAAATGATACGATACTACATTGATGAAATTGATTCCGGACGGAAACCCTTTTCGAGAAATCCTTTCAAACAAATGATCGCCGGAAATAAGTGCTGGGAATCGACGACTCGTCCTCATCGTCATCGTCGTCGTGGTCCTCGCCGGGAAGGGAAATATTTAAATCAACTTTCCAATATTTGTTCTGGCTGCTGCTTGCCGTTTTGGGGGATCATCCGAGTCGAGGAGAGAGAAAAAAAAAACTCAGACACCTTTTATTATGCAGATGATCATCTCTATCCGTTTGAATGAGATCGGCTGTCTGGGCTTCCGCATGATGGTAGCTTCCGAAAACAGTGATTAATATTCGAGCCCCGAAATCAATTGATTGAGGTGGGAAGAATAGCACTTTTTTTCCCTTACTTCCGATCGAATTCCCATGGATGGATTCGTCCGTTGACTGGGAAGTTTTCAAGGATGTTTCTTTTTTCTTCGCTCTCGTCACATTCAATCACTTCAACGGGTTATTGTGGAGCGGTTATTTGCATTTGTTACGTTTCATGTATTATTTGAAATGATCGAGTCAATATAGAATGTACTCATGGTTTGAGAATAAAAGAATGATAACGAGGTGTATCACAATGCAATTAATGCAAAGCGGTTCCTTAAATTGGCAATTTTCGCAATCCACGCCGGTAACGAACATGTTTTGTACCCTTCCAGGAATATGTCAGTGATTCAAAACGGGATATGAATAAAAAAAACAGGAGCCATCGAAGAGCAGATATGTCATCTCCTAAATAAATTTGTCGAAGTCGAGAATTTTATGTGATTTTTGACATGCTGTAACTTCGTGAAAGATCAACGCATATCAATGGAATACGCATCATTTTGAAGTTTCAGGTATTAGAATATTTTACATACATATTTTTATCTTAGTGTGTTTAGGTGTAGTGGGCAACAACATAGGGAAGAAATGAAAACTCGATTTTTCTTCGTTTTTTAAAGAATATTCTGGACTAACACAATTTGTTTTGCTAACCAACTGAACAGCAAATCCAATTAACCTTATCAATCAACTCTTATTTGGTTCCAAGGACATTCCTGTAGGACCTTCCTACACAGAGATATTTTTGTTTGAATGGAAAATTCCTCCTTCGTCTTTGTTGATGAATAATTTAATAAACAACCGTCACACCGCAAATCGAAAGGCAGTTTGGAAAACTTAAATAAATTCTGCACAAGGGTAATTTTTTACTTATATAAAAACAATATATTAAAATTTTTTGCATCGATTTCAAATAAGTGCCAGAAACAGGATTTTTATAGTTTTTTTATCCACATCTGCAAATATCTCAGTAAGTTCTAATGTTTGCAGGCAACTTTTTAGCTTAGTGTATACCCTAAATATCCGTGAACGTTTCATATTGATAGGTTCAGCCATTTTTTCTAACCGATTTTTCAAAGTTTGGAGTAAATTAGAGGACCATTTAATCGCAAATCGTATCAGAAGTATAAAATCCTTTGCCTCGTGAGAGAGAGAGCTCTAAAAAAGAGCGAGATAGAGAAAAAAAAGAGCGAACAGCAGTACGAGTCTCATTACTGCTGAAGACAATCATGCGATTGTTTTTATGTGAGCTTCTTGAAATTATGAACTGCCTACCGTTGGGAAGAGAAAGAGAAGAAAATAAATTTTGCGAGAGCGTGTGCAAGCGTGGTTATGACGAGCGCGCGCCGGTGATGAGAAAATCTTTTTTACGCGATTCTCTCGAAATTACGCGATTTTTTTACGTACTGGATCCCAATGTTCTGAAAAAAATAAAAATATGAAATATAAAAAAAAATGTACCGCGCAAAATTCTTATTTTTTTTAAAAGAAATCACACATATCTAGAAAACGCGTTGGAAAATACAAATTAGAGCAGTACCGTACCTTAAAATTCCAAAAATGTTTTTTTAATTTAAAAAAAATCAGGCACTTGAACTTTTGATGAAAATTTTCTACGCTAATATTCTCCGATACACCATAGTAAGATGCACTCTCTTATTATTTTTTTTTCAAATTTTTGTCTGGAAGATGCCGCTGTACGGAGAACTGCGCCGTAAAGTATGCATGCATTCTATGGTGAACCTCGTAGGGGTTCATAAAAATGGTCAAAATGTCTTATTTGGTACCTTATACAACATTTTCTATACAGCTGGTGATTTGATTTGGGGGTTCTTTGTCTCCTTACCAAGCCAGACCGTTTGTTTCAAATCGAAACACTGAGTAAAATAAGGGTGAAATTGCCAATTGAGATATTGAAATTCAAATTTTTGAGATATTTTTTGGAAATACCCGATTTCCATGTTTTTATTTTTGATTATGCCTCTTCTACATTTTTTTTTTCGTATTATGACGGGTAATTGTTGCTACTCTCAAGCCATTTAATGCACTCGTCAAACTAGAAAAGAATTTCGAATAAATTATTTTAATTGAATGGAACGATATTTTTAATTTGATTATTTTTTACCACAACCACAAATACATGAAACTGAAAAAAAACATAAACAGTGTATGTTCAATCGATTATTATTCTCGAAGAAATCCTTTGTTTTGGTCACCCTAAGGAATATGCCCTTTTACTGCGTCCACATATCGCTACAATCTCCGTTTTTCGAAGAATATTGTAGCTTATATTATTTTTACTCAAAATAACAAATATATATATATATATATATATATATATATATATATATATATATATATATATATAAATCTCGTATCACGGTGTTTGTTACCGAACTCCTCCAAAACGGCTCGACCGATTTTGATGGAATTATGCACAAAAAATTGATAGGCATGAGAATATGTTGTAAACTATATTGATACCGCTAGGATACCAATTACCATATATTTGGTACTGAATAGTGTGGCCTATGGAGAATTTTTTTTCAAAATATTTTTTTGCGTTTTTCTTAAATTCGGCTTCTAAAATACAAAAAAAAAACAAATATAATACATATATTTTTAATCGCAACTTCAGTACTTTTGTATAAACAATATTTAAACAAATGAACTGGCGTTCGTTTTTTAAAATAACACCAATTTATTCACGTTGTTAAATGACAGATGGCGCTACGTTCGCTTCATCGAACTTGCACAAGTAACTTAAATTCGTCTAAAACCAGGCACATCGCCGGTTAGTTTTTTGAGTGTGCGCAATTATTTATTGAGATTTGTCAAATCATACATGCTCGGATTGCAAAATGAAAATCAAGCTATATTTTCATCAATCCTGATAAACCCAGCTGAAGAGTATGAGTGTATATCCAACGCGAATGTTGTTGTAAACATTGCTGGCGTCTGCACAGCGACACAAGAAATTGTGACTCGAAGAATGAACGACGCCGGCCACGTCCTTGCAGTCACCAGGGGAAGGGAAGGAATGTTAGTATGATAATCGCCGCCCGAAGGCCAGAAGGGTCCCCCCTATAGCTTGGTTCCCTATCGATTATCATGGAAGGAATAGAGGTTAATGGGAAAAGGTGAAAATCGGGATTCACTGCGGTAAGTGATGTGATTATGTAAACAAAAAACAAAAAAGGTAACCAACGGAACTCCTCGAAAATAATATAACCCTGTGTTAATAATCGAGCGTACTTTTTATCGGACTCCAATCTCGACGGCTGAGAGTTAACTTGAGGAAACCTGAAAAAGTAACCGAGGGAATTCCAGTTTGCACCAGTAAACTATTCCGAAAGTAATCACGAAAAGACGGACGAGAATTATTTATCTCATCTTTGAATCTTTTACACACATACATACATACATACGAGTGACGAAAAATATTTAAACATGTCGCGACAAGAAAACGAGTGAACGACGAACGCGCATATATTGAAGCCATACGAATGGATAAATTACAATAAACATGCGAAAAAAATGTTTCACCGCATAACTTCACTTTTTCAATTTATTTATACGAGTATTATTCACCTCACCAAATTATTACATTTTCCATCATGTTGAAACAAATGGCGAAAAAAATATAAGACGCATAGCGGAGCGATAAAAATATGCGTCCATACCCGACGGCTGTCCGATCACCTCTCCCATTCTGAAGGGACAACACGGATATTGCACAAACTTTAAAAAACGAGATCCCGCCACAGACACTTTATTTATTATGAACATCAGTTCTCATTTTGAATAAATATTAATGAACGTATGGTTCAAGGATACGGAACAAACAATCTGTGGATTTTTATATGTCATTCTTCAACGGCATTCTACGATGTCGTGAGCTATGCCAACAATTCATGGTCGACATATATGCAAAGGTAGAGAGCGAACGACTGTGATTCATTCGACAGCATCAACATAAGTGGCGTGAAGAATAATACATTCACTTGCGAGACGCTATCATGAGCAAAACCGACACAGCGTTTGCTATTGTCAGGCCGAAATGCATGCATTGTCATGGCATTTCAGCACGTGTATTAAAACCAAAAAAAAAAGAATGAGCTCCATTACCACACGTACGCGGTCCCAGACGTTGCTGGATGTATGAGGTTGACTGACAAGGGCAAGGATTACCTCGTACGCACATTTTTACTTTGATTAGTAAAAGTTAGCGGAAATGCATCGAAATTTATAGAGAGACAGTTAAGTTTGTTCAGGACTATGTTTTCAAAGTATTTCAACAACTTGGAGTGATAATTTTCATTCAAATTTTAACAATTATAAATTGCTATCGGGTCTCATAATCTGATTGAGATTATTTTTCACCAACGAGACAGCAGTTGATACATATAAATTGTGATTTTCTTTTTTTTATTTAACGACAAAAATATATTATTCTTTCACTTTACATTTAACATTTAAGTGATCAAGCATGTTAGTTAGGTTAATAAAATACATTGAATTAAGATTTTTTTTTCGTCGGCGGTCATCGGCGCGTCATTCCTCTGTATGTAAAACACAACTACGGTCACATGAGTCACGAACATTTCACTTTGTTTGTCGAATGACGATGCGCACTGTCACTTCCGGCATAAACATAAACATCAAACACACTTTTGTTCAAATCGTTCCATTCGTTCTATTCTAAAGACTCCATTCAATCGATTTCATAAATCGTTAAAACATTTAAACACAGTATATTGATTATTTTTTATTTGACAAACAACATATCCACTAGCAACTTTTTTTTCTCTTTATTATTGTGACTTTCAACACTTTTGGCTGGTTCGTCACTGTTACCTTCCACATTTCGGAAGAATGTCGGTAGTGAGAATTAAACTCGTGATCTTTAGCGTGAGAGGTATGGGTGTTACCACTACGCCAGAACGTCTCCCATATCCACTAGCAATAATTTACATGGCAGAACAACGTTTGCCGGGTCAGCATTTTCCCTGCAAAAGTGCCTATCTTCCGATGTATGGACAACTTGTTGGAAATTTTAAGTGCTATTCTTATGTATATTTTTGGAAATTTTGAAAAAATACGTTTTTGAGAATTTTTTAGTTTTAAAATAACTTTTTTGTCAGCCAAATTAAAAAAAAAAATGTTATTTTTTCGTAAAAAATTAAACAATTTTCTACATTTCATCTTTCGACATGAATTTTGTAGGTATCATGGTTTTTAAGTTATAAATTTTTGTAAAAATTTAAGAAAAATAAATTGGCTTCTACCAAAAAGTTGTCTAATTATTTTTCGAATATTTCAAGTATGCAAAGTTGCTTAAATGACCCATGTCTTTACACCCACAACGTTTCACTGCTATCTGAGATGGTGCTGCCAACGGCCAGTCGAGTTGGCATGAAATTCATCAAGAAATTCACTAATGTTGACGAATCATGATTCATTTATTATTCTTTGTATTTTTTTTTTTGAGTAAAAACTTGGTGAAAAAAAAAATCTGTACCTTTGCCTCAAAGAAAGACGTAATGATTATGATTATGAGTGCTACATACGTGATTTATAAGTGTGGGTGGCCACAGAAATTTGGAATCCACAATAAACCATTGCAGGAAAAGTTGATTTGGGAAAGCATACCAAACACCGAAACATTGCAAGAACATTCAATTGGAATCCACTTCCAAATCCATGCAGACACAAAAGCCATTACCTTCGGAGTTTTCTCACGCTTGAATCGTCCGAGAAATGTGTTCAATAAATAGATTTGAATGTTTAGTTCTTTTGAAGTGCAAATCACATACAACGTGTTTTTATTGATTCATAACCTCGAAAAAATTATAATATTTGGTCATAATCGTAACTGTGACAAATTTCCTGATTTTTAACTCCGACCAGATGGTATCCCTACCCATAAACAAAGTAATTTCTATGCGAAATATTCGCTGAAATTGGACAAAATATTTGTTGAATGATGATTTGTCGAAGATATCAGGTCGAATAAACTAAATTCCACGAAAAATTCGTTCAATGCGATGCACACAAAACTATATCCGAATGGATACCGAGAAAGCGGTTTTGTTCTTGTTTATATTTTGACATGCGACAGTTCTAATGAGGTATAGTGCGACTCAAAAGTCAGTAAACTCTTTTAACAAAAGGTGCCTATCAATACAGCATCAATAGTCAATAGTTATACTACCAAACAAGCAGCTAACCAGTTTACCCTCTGTAAGCCCAAATAAAATATATCTGGGGTTACTTGAACCCAACATTTAGGTTTAGGGGTAATCAAAGTCAAATGGTCCACTCAGAAAGCGGACATCCCAACTATAATTGAAAGGCGTTTTGATTCGACTGAAGCAACCTTTTGGGCCATTATATATTAACTGATAAGATTTTTAATTCCACCCAATCTTGGGCGAACTGAAACCTATATAAGTCTAATTTTCAGATAGTAATTCCGGAAGAACACCCCGGTCAACTCTTTAATTGAACGGAAGCCATCCGAAAGATAGTTTTCGTTTTTACAATCTGTGAAAGCCTCATTAGCGACCGACCGATTCCGTTGAAGACCTCACCCTCTCAAAGGCGGCAATCTTTCCCTCACAACAACAAAAAGGCACTAAAAGGCCCTCCGAAGCTCACCGGTAAAATATAGCAATTTAGATAACATTTACTACCTCGAAACTACTATCTTTCTCCCTGTTTATTTATTTATTTTTTGCCGCTGCCATTCGGCCGCACTGCTCCAAATTGTGAGTGAGCGCTCACCGATTTCGCCGCCCAATTGCTCATTACCTAATCTCGCGCAACGGAGCGGGATTCGTACCTGCCCCGGCCGGTTACTGTTATAAACCAAACCCAGATAAATCTAATTAAAAAGTGTACCTCCCCAAATGGATTCCCCATAAAACAGACAAAGACACATCCGACGGCCAAATAGCGTCGATGTCACATCCACATTTCGGGTGGCGAATGGCCGCCGGGGGCTTCGTCCGCCCATATGACCGGATGAATACTGGCGGGATCATAAAACATCTCCGATCCCAAAGAAATCAGCTAATGGCGGCGATTGTGTGGCCATATTCCTCGTACGACAGTAATAACAACCCTTTCATTCGGTACAACCGGATTTTCCCAGCCATGCAAAAGTTTCTCCTCGCTAGCCGGGGGAGCTTAAATCGTAAGCATTGATTTATTGACGGAGTGGATTAGAATTCGGTCGCCGAAATACTTATTGTAGTCGTAGTCGTCGTCGTCGGGGTGGTCTCGTCCTGTTGTTCTGCACTTCGCTAGATTGAATAATTTCGGTGCCATTTACGTGCCGCTCTCGTTCTCAATGCCCGAAGTCTCGTGCGTGAAAAGTATCCTCAATTGCGCTCTGATAAATGCCAATGTGCGATCAGCCCTCGAGCCTGGTTGAGGGGTGAGGGAGAAGACGGAACAGTGGGAGGTTATTTGAATACGATATGAATTTCATCTCGTTCGATCGTAAAAAAGGCAGCGTATATGAGTTATACTTTTTTCTACCCCTTCCCGTCACTTTTTTATCCGTTTCTTCCTCTGGCTGCGATATGTGGTGGATTATATTAGAAATTTCTCCGAAGTCAATGTCGCCCCGGTCGAATCCATTCAAGAGAAAGAGTGTGCATGAAAGAAGCAATATTCGGAATTGTTGGCTACGAGGACGAGACCGAGATATGGCATTGGATTTTTATGCATATGAATGCAATAAGCAATATTAAAGTGGAAGGTTCCCTCTGCCGGTGGCAATCTTGATTTCAATAGATTGTGTTTGTGGCTTTTCTGAATAGACATCGATATAAATTTGCCGCCAATTTCGCACTAAAAAGGGGTTTGTCATTTGCGTGATTGCTAATGCTTCGGGTTGTTGTATTTTGGGATCAATGAACAGTTTTGCCATCTGGGCACGTGCCCTGGAATGTTCTCTTTGCGCTCAAGATCATGTAATTTGTGGATTATAATTGAACATCGCGAATTTTTGTGATTAATCTGATGCGCTGATCAGATCAATGAAAACGATGGAAAAATTGCATGAATTGGGCTTCGAATTGCTTCCGCATCCACCGTATTCTCCAGATCGGGCTCCCGGCGACTATTTGCTGTTTGCAGACCTGAGAGAATGCTCGCTGGCAAAAAATTTAAGACCGATGATGAAGTGATTACCGAAACTGAGGCCTATTTTGAGGAAAACCCGAAAGACTACTATAAAAATGGTTGCAAGTTGCAAGATCGCTATAACCGCTGTATCGCCCTCGAAGGCAATTATGTCGAATAATAAAATTGAATTTTGCAACAAAATAAAATTGTTTTACTGTGTTACCTTAGAAAAGTTGTTGCTTGATGTGCGTTAAACGGAAAGAGGAGCAAGAAAAAATCGGGGCTTAACGTGTTAAACATAATTTTTCGTATAAGTTATTTTGATCTTCCCTGCATTAGTCAATTTATAATTTGCAAATGATTTCTTTTCGATCATGTCGAAAAACCATGCTAAACGCAGTCAGAAATACAATGCTGGATTCTCGTTCTGAGTTATCATGAACATCTTATATTGGAATTTCAACAAATTACATTACTGAGATATTTCCAATACCTCGATTTTCGAAACAAAGATCGATTCAAATTAATTCAATTGTTTTCAGTAGTGTTTTACATTACTGGCTTGATTTACAGTGTCGGACAAAACATCAAGACCACTACCCAAACAAAAAAAGAAAGTGAACTTGAGAAAAGAATTGTGAATTGTGAATTTGAGAAAAAATAATCCAATACAGTGCTTCAATCTATTTATGATGATTTATTTGCATTGCTCGAACATATTTATGACCTCTGTAATTGAAACAATAGTCATTCATTGAAAAATACGTTTTAAGCATACATGACAACTGAAATGACGTAACAAAAGTTGAGGCCGGATTTTAAATTATTGGTAAAAAAATAAAAACAAGAAAATTCATACCGTGTAAATCTTCTAGGGTTAGTTTTTGATCGTGTAAACTTTGTTTCGCATCACTTCACGGACCCGGCTCGACATACATTCCACCAGCTTCTGGCACGAGGTGATCGGGATGGTGTACCAACAAGCTTGGATCCTATCCCACAGTTGCTACTTATTCTTCGACTTCTACGTGTACGCCGTCCTTTTTACGATCTCTCACAGGATCTCTATAGGGTTCAGATCCGGTGATTGCGCTGGCCACTCCATGACGTCGACTTTGTTATCCTGGAACCACTTTTTGACGGTCTTGGCGGTGTTCTTCGGAACGTTATCCTGCATGAACTGCTGCCATTTCAGGGGCATCTGCCACTCGGTGTGTGGCAGCATAACATCGCTTAGGATTTAAGCGTAGAGGTACTGATCTATGATCTCATCCACCCAGTACAGGGGGCCAACCCTGTATCAGGAGAAGCACTCCCACACCATAATTTGATGACCTATCCAATCGACCTTCAGCCGCGCCTCCAAATGATTCAGCGTCAGCATCGGGACCTTTGGCCATCCGCTGTGTCCCCGGGTAATTACGCGCGCGGCCCATTTTTCGTTGACTGCAACTAAATTCAAACCTTACATACTTCTTGTTTACATGATAAATACTTACCAGGATCCGAAAAACACAAAATACCACCGATAAACTTCAAATTTTCTTCAAAAATCGGTCGAAACAACACTCGGAACATCCGAAACGAGAAACTGGTCCTAAATTTTGTCGGATCATTTTAGTTGTTAAGTATGCCTAAAACGCATTTTCTAATGAATGACTCTTGTCTTAGGTACAGATGTTATAGACGAATTTCATGCCAACTCGACTGGCCGTTGGCAGCACCATCTTAGATAGCAGTGAAACGTAGTGGGTGTAAAGACATGGGTCATTTAAGCAACTTTAAAATATTCGAAAAATAATTAGACAACATTTTGGAAAAAGCCAATTTTTTTTTTATTTAAAGGGTCTGGCCGGGTAAGGGAGTAAAAAGTGCCCCCAAACCAAATCACCAGCTGTATGGCAAATATTGTATAGGATATTAAATAAGAAATTTTGGGGGTTTATTTGAACCCTTATGTGGTTTGACGTAGGATCTATAGTGAAAAACGTACTTTTTCGTATATTTCACGCCATCCTCAAAAGCTTCGAGATAAAAATTTGAAAAAAATACTGAATGTGCATCTTACTACGATGTATCAATAAAAAATATAAAAAAAAAATATCAATGCTAAATTTTAAAAAATTTCTTTTGGGATTTGGAGATTCAGTACTACTCTAATTCATATTTAAATGTATTCCTACGGCTTTTCTAGATATGTGTTATTTTTTTCAGTATTGGGCGGTACAAATTTTTTTTTTATATTTCCAAAGAGTCTGGCTGGGTAAGGGAGTGAAAACTTTCCCAAAATATTGTATAGGGTACTTAATAAAACAATTTGGCAGTAGTACCATATATTTGAGTCCTTTTTTGGTACACCATAGGATCAATGGTGAAAAATGCACCTTTTCGTTTTTTTCACGCCATTCTCAATAGCTTTGAGACAAAAATTTGGAAAAAAAACTGAAAGTACATCTTACTAAGGTGCATTGATCAATATTTTCAAACAATTTCTTCATCAAAAAACCAAATATTAAAAATGGGTGGGTTATAACTAAGATATAACCGCAAGGTTGACGTGGAACTACCTTGGCTTAGCAATCATTTGTTTGTATTGATAGAGTTTCTGATTGAATGAAACAATTTCCGAATTCAACTGAATTCAATTTAATTGCTGTGCGAGTAAAAAAACTGAATAAATGCCATGTAAGGTCAATTCATACATTGTGATAGATTATGTTCTCCGCTACAAGTAAATTTAATGACAGTCCTTTTACATTTGGTATGATTCCTAGGACAAAATATATGAACGGAAGAATTATCAAACGATTATTTTATTTTACATTTCCCTCTGAAGTTTGCATCTCTCAAGTTTACGTACTTCTCGAACCGCTAATTTGCTGGATTTGATGAGCTTCAGGCACTCAGTTTCGATATTGACATGTACGTCGAACGCATATTTTTTAATCAATAGGCGTTATCGCAGCAAATGGTTATCAACATTTTGCCTAATCATCAAATGGTATGCGTAGAAATTCAGTGAGTAGAGGATATGAATGCATATCCTTCAATGCAATCTTGAATAACCGAACCAAAGCGTTGTGTTCGTGGCCGCTTTTGTAACCCGTGTTAGGAGAACGCTTTTTGGAGTGCAAAACAAAACATACGTGTGCAGAAGTATCCCCGGCTTGCGTGAATCAATAACTTCAACTTCTACTTTTTATACTACAAATGCTTCAAACTTGAATGTTCATTCGCCTCTAGTGTCTGCACGATTTTCCCAGGTTCTTAAGTCTAGAAGACCGTGTTAAGGAAACATATTCTAAACTGTACAAAAGCAAGCGAGTATAAAAGTGCTCGCATTTTGCATTTGAAGCCGATTTCCCCGGACACCTTGCCAATTTCCACGCGCTCCATAGATTAGAAGACTGTGTTAGGGAAACACATTTCAAACGGAACACAAATACCCCCGACCTGCATGAATTAGCAACGGCAATTTCCACACGCTCCATGGATTTGAAGTCTGTGTTAGAGAAACACATTTCAGTCGGAACAAAAATACCCCCGACTTGCATGTATTTGCAATGCCGATTTCCCCCATGCACCTTAGTTAGGGAACAAAAGCCTTCCCTACTTTCATGTATTTGCAATACCGATTTCTCCAACGCTGCTTGGTTTTGAAGTCTGTGTTAGGGAACATATTTCGATGAGAACAAAAGTCCCCCTACTTCCATGTATTTGCAATGCTGATTTCCCCAAGCCTGCTTGGTTTAGATGGCTGTGCTGGGAAAACAGTAAATCGGGCCAATCGGGCTTCAAACGAAGCAGTTAGGGCGTTTAGATAACGCTTAACATTTTACAATTATTCAATTGTTTATCTAATGAAAAATAACATTTTATTGACTGCGATAGATGCGTTCAAATAATCCCTATCGATTGATGCAAACATCTTTCCGATCTAGTAAGAAATGTTTGAGTTATAAGCATTCGAAATCTTGCATTTTTTCCTGCATGTTCTGTGTTTAGGTTTTCATTTTACCCCCTATATATTCCGGTTAGACGTAGTCCCACGTCAAAAAAAATAAATTAATTTTTATTTTTTATTTAAATTACATTGTTTTTTATTCTGAGATTCAGTATTACTCTAGTTTGTATTCAAATTTCTTCCTACATCTATTTTAGGTATATGTGATGTTTTTCAGAATTTTTAGAGTGTTTTTCGCGGTACAAAAAAACATATATTTTTTCAGGCATTTCGAAATTTTGATGGAAATATTACTTTGAGACCCACTTTTGCTCTAATTTTCATTTAAACGCATTCGTATGTGTTGTTTTTCCACATATAGCGTTATTTTTTTCTGAATTTTTAAGAGGATTGCGCGAAAAAAAAATTTGTTTGGCCTTTGGGCATTTTTAGTTTATTAAGAATTTAGAGACCAATTGAAAATCACGAATACAATAAAATAATCGATTTCAAGAAAATAAAAAAAATGCAGACGATGAAGAAAATTATGTTTGTGCAATGTTCTTAAACATTCAGGAAAAAATTGCACCACATGTAGAGAAAAAGACACATACGAGTAATAAGAAATTAGAACAGAAGCGGGTCTCAAAGTTATATTTTTTTCGAAATTTCGAAATGCTAGAAAATATATTAAATTTTTGGAACCGCATATTTGATTTTTTTTTATAATTACATTTTTTGATGAAAAAATTGTTTGAAGATATTTATCGATACACCTTAGTAAGATGTTAAAAATTATTAAGAATTATCAAAAAAAAAATTTGGAAAAACATTTTTTCAATTTCATTGAAAATAAAATGTTTTGGAAATTAAAATTCATTTTTCTCGAAAACATATGCTTTCAAAATTCTGAAAGAAATTGATATAAATAGCCCTTAAAATTTTCAACAAGTTTTCCATACATCGGACGATGGGCACATTTACATGGAAAAAGTTTTTCGAACAACAACTTTTTCATTTTTTTCTTTGAAAAAATGCTATTAATGTTCAATTCGTAACACTATTTTTTGTATAAATTATCGCATTTTAAATGCTTTGCTAACTTTTCTCTATTTAGAAACATGTCAAGAACATGTCAAACGTGAGAATTCACACACAAAAATGTTACGAGCAAAACATTATTTTTTTCAGGAGTCTTCATACAAAAATGACATATATTCCAAAAACTATAAAAGATAGAAAGTTGATGTCTTCAACAAAAGCATATATTACAACAAGATCTATAACTTTGTCGAATACACTATATCGCTATCTTGACTTTAAACAAAATTAGGTTAAGTTGTTTTATTTTTTCAGAGAAAACAAATGTTGTTCGAAAAACTTTTTCCCTGTAAAAGTGCCCATCTTCCGATGTATGGACGACTTGTTGGAAATTGTAAGGGCTTTTTTTTGGGGCTTTTAATAATTATTTGGAAATCCAAAATAATTTTTTGGTATTTTTTTGTGAAAATTTAAACAATTTCCTACATTTCATCTTTTGACAAGAATTTTGTAGATATCATAGTTTTTAAGTTATAAATTTCTGTAAAAAATTAAGAAGAAAAATTGGCTTTTTCCAAAAAGTGGTCTAATTGTTTTTCGAGTATCTCAAGTATGCAAAGTTGCTTAAATGAACCATGTCTTTATTTACACTCACAACGTTTCACTACTATCTTAGATGGTGCTGCCAACTCCTAAGACGAGTTGGCATGAAATTCGTCTGTAGATTTCTTCGAACAATGCAAATAAATTATTATAAATTGATTGACGCAATGGATTGGATTATTGAACAGTAGTATTAAGTAGTTGAACAGTAGTCTTAATGTTTTGTCCGACACTGTAGCAGCTCAAAGAAGAACCATTATGATCCCACCAAATGCATTGATTACCATTCATAGCGATTTGGCAATGTTAATGCTTTGGTGGAACTTACCCATGACATTTGATGCTTACGGACTTCCAAATAGATCGAATTTTCAAGTTTTTCTGCTGACTTTAGTTTATCTTCTTCCCAATCTTCTGGATTATTCCGTATTTGGATGGTTTCTATATATACTCAATTGTTTCGCGTGTTGTTCTAGTGTTTGTGATTAATCTCCAACCAATTCAATGCTTTGTGATTAATCTCCAACCAATACCATCCAATATATAGGATGTCCAAGGGATGGTGCTTTTTTTAGTAAACAAAATTTAGAATTATAATTTATTATAATATTTCCGTCATTCTCGTTCTCAATGCTATGAAAAAGCTCTCAATGAGTAGAATGCAATCACCTCTTCAATACTACAGTTTATCCGACAAAAATGATCCGCGATTTCCTTACAGATCGAACATTAAGAGCTTCTCTGGACAGTGTTAAGTCAGAAACCAGTCTCATAAGTGTTCCCCAGGGTAGTTTGGGCCAATTTTATATAATATTTTCACGCCAAACCTGTCACAATTATCTCTTCGATGCGGATGATACTGTTAGGGTAAATGATCTTGGTTTGTCCTATTTGGGGTGTTTTCACGCAAATAGTAAATGCAAATCGATTTTTCTTCATGAAAATCACATATAATCGATACGAGTTTGGGTTTGTTGAAAAGCCCCAAGTCTCTAGTTGTTAATACTACCATAAGGCGTTGAAATTATTCAAATTTTTATGTTGTTTTACGATTTTACGATCTTTCGGGAACATATTGTGGTACAAATTGAAAATTGAAAATCGAGCACATCGTGAAAATTGTCCAATTTCAAACGCTTATTGCTCAGCCATTTCATGATGGATTGATGAAATTTTTGCGTCAATCGATTTCGGTACTCCGTAACAATTTTTTATATTGAAGAAAATAATATATGCCATGAAACTAACTATCGAACAATTGCAAAATTTCAACCCCTATCCTCACGGGAACATCCATATATGATTGGTCGAAATTGTCCGGGTCCCTAACAGAGACATCAAAACCAAGCTGCGTAGAGGAAATCGACATTGCAAATACATGAAAGTATGTGTAATTTTTGCTCCCACCGAAATGTGTTCCATAACAGAGACATCTAAACCAAGTTGCCTGGAGGAAATCGGTATTGCAAATACATAAAAGTAGGGGGAGCTTTTGTTCCTACCGAAATGTATTGTAGATATAAAAACCAAGGTGCCCGTGGGAAATCCGCATTGCAAATGTATGCAAGTCAGGGGCATTTCTTTAATGCAAGTAAGGTGAGTGATACGATGAATTCTAGCAAATAAAATTTAAATTTGGAACTTTAATGTTGGTTGCCTTGTGAAATTTCATATCAATGACCGACCGTGTATTGTGAAAAATTTAGCACAAGTGTAAGTGTAAAATTATATATGGTAGCAGTTGTGTAAAAAATGACTTGATATATGAAACAATTTATTTCAATTTTCATAAATATAAACCAAGGTGTGCTCGAGGTTTAAGTTATCTATTTTGTTGTGTTTATTTTCATCCACGGAAAGTTTCTACGGCGAAATAAATTGGAAAAGTGGAGAAATATTAGAAAAAGTGATTTCTTATATGTTCTACATATAGTATTAGTTGTTGTTAGTCCAATTCAAATTCGCATTGGGTTAATAAACACTAAGAAAGTAAATATTGTAAAATAAATTTACCTTTTCCATTTCAAATATGGTTTCTCTATATTAAAGTAACATGTTTTTACTGATGAGAAAAATTGATAATTGTGTTTGGTGTTGGTAATTATCTTATATTACATTGGTGAGTTTTTTTTTCTTTGGTTTATCCATACATAATAAAGGAGGCATCTCGTCTAGGATCACAAAGGGCGGTTTTCATCATATCTCGTTCCATTTCGGTATCTTTTATATGATACGCACCATCCAACGACTGTTTACCACCCTTCTATCATCATCACTGGTGGAGTGATCAAACAATATCCAACAACCAAACAAAACGGCCCTTTTCAGATCCACCAAGAATTTAACGATGTAATTCTTCAAACATATCAAAAATCAGCAGATAACCTAACGGAATCCTACGTCAACTATGCGGTCGTGTCTCGGACACAACCCTCCTGTGACTTTTTTAATTTTCTTACTATGTATCTGTCAGTCCCAGTGATCAACGCTTTTCTAATGTTGGTCTCTAGGGGCCGATTCGAGACACAATTTGTTCAATAATAGTGTTCGACAACGTTATTGAAAAGGTAATGGACTTTCTATGAGAGAAAACTATTAATTACACTTGGAAAACTCGATCAATAATCTTATTAATTATTATAAATCATTTATATATTCGTGATATTTGTATACGATTTCGAAACTTTAGCCACAAATTCAACAAACATTATGTTTTTTTTTATTATTTTAGCACAAGATCTTCATTATACAAAATCGTTTAGGTGATAGCGATAGTGAGTAATAAAATCTTGAATCTAGAGAAAACAAAAAAAATTATGACACTTTTCTCACAATTTCTTGGTTTCTTCGGAAGTCGCTGATTATTTCACAATTCTAATGTTCACTGAAGCCACACGACAAATCCTCGAGACGACGAGCCCTAATATTCAAGGAAGAAAACATTAATTCCACGATCAAATTATTGTAACAGTAAAGGAGCTGTATTGAATCGAACATTTGTGGAAACCGAATGTTCCTTTTCCCCGGCTGTTTCGACAGTCTTAGCTCGAGTACCCGAGCCATGACAACGGATACCATAAAAACTCATCCCCTTTGCCCAAGCCCTCCAGCAGTTCGCTGCACCACCAAACAAAAGAAAAGGGTTGAATCGAAGACCATCAGCATTCGCACGTTTTTCCCATTCCCTTGGCTCAGCCGTAACTCGTTTTGCATAAATTAATCAATTGATATGGATTACGTCCGATTGTGCCTTGGTGTGTGTGTGTGTATGTGTGTGTATGTGCGTGCGCCTAGGCAACGGACGAGATATTATTTGATCAAAATATCAGAGATCGTTCGGAGGGATAAAATTTGAATATTCCATCGCTAAGAAAGGGGGCAGTTTTTTTCTGCTGTGTCGCCGTCACAATCCTTTCCCTCTGAATGATGATGGTCACGCGATTATTGCGCCGAGGATATTCGATATGCAGCATATAAATATATGCGCGTATGCACGGACCCGGCAGCTGAGTCCCCGGCAATTAAAGGAAGCAGGAAGAAAGGGCCGAACGGGATTAGATTAATGGTGACACAAAATTCGTTTCGATACCGAAATCAATTATAACTTTGTTTCGTCATAAATCGCCTGCTGGACCAAAGGGTGTGCGATTGTTGGCAGCTGTAGCGTTGGGCGAGAATGGCTTCGGTCAACCCGATCCGACCGGATGAAAGGGGTTGAAAGGACGATGACTACGCTGCGTACGATGAGGAAGTGATTGCCGGAAGAGAAGCTATTCAAACAGTCTCTAATGAGTTGTCGATTCAGCCGTTTGAGAAAAAGATTGTCTCCACCCGGGGGGAAAGTCACTGAGAAATACGATTCTAAGCAAATTATCAACGAAAAAAAAAATTAGCATTTGTCAACTCGAAAGTGTGACAAAACAAAAAATCGCCCTTCCGCAAACAACCTTCCGAAGGAACGCAACAAATACCGACCCGCTGGTGTCGAATGTCCACTCGCGGATAGTGCTGTTGCAGCAAGGGTACCGTTTTTTTGTTGTTGCTACCGCAATCCGACTCACGATTGTGTACATTCCAAATGCAGGTCTGGGTCTTGGTGAAGCCCTCGTTTCGCAGCGGTGTCGCGGACGGGGACGGCGAGTTAGGAATGCCGTAAACTTATTTTTCCGTTCATAAAATGACCTAATTTGGCACAGTTTTTGTTTCGTTTTGCTGAGGTTTAGTGTTAGTGTTTTGATACCGTTTCCAGTTCTAAACATCGCTCCGTCCATCCATTCGAGGGGTCCTCTAGAGGAGCACCATACGGGAGTGGTTTGCTTCCAATCGTTGTGATCGACGGACCCTCTGCCCGCTTTGGTGGAAGAAAACATTAAACAAGAACGACTTACGATCAAACAGAACTGCGCCAAGAATAACAACATTCACACAAGGTAGAGAAACGCGCGCGTGGTACACTTTTCGATTGAGGACTTGTTGTTGTTTATGGTTTAGTTTTGGCGAAAAATGTCGATCGGGTGAATTCGAACTTTGCGCTGATTCAATACAATGTAAAATCAATTATTGCTAGAACGGCAGCTTTCCGCAAACGATGGCTGTTAAGTTATGCAATTGAGAGCTATGGGAAATGGCCTTGAATATTATTTTTGTGCTTATTGTAGCATTTGAGTGATTGGGGCCATCGAAGGGAAGTGCAGCAATTAAGCGTACGAAATGAGTATAATTCAATTTTTTCTATTTCTAGTATTAACATCTCTGAGATCCTCTGGTAAACTCACATGCTTTTAAATAGTTTTTTTACTTTACTTCTCAAACTTTCTTCACGTTAAATGTAATGATAAATACAAAAATTGATTCTGCTATCCATAAGCCAGCTCACTTCTGTTTCGGATTTTTTTGTTTAAATTCTTAAATAGTCTCACCTTGATCCTTATGCTAAAAAGATGGCGATTAGGTAGTTCGGATATTTTCTTCGAGAGTTGAAACTTTGTTCTAATTTTCCTTTTTGAAGAAGGTATTCGAAGTAAATCGGGTGTTTTCCGTGAAGTATCAATGTTTATACAGATGAGACCAGTGCTTGTAATTTGTCTTATCTCTGCCCTCGTGCGGTTAAACAAGTGAGTCTGTCTCATCTCACCATGTTAGCGACAATGTCAAGAATCAGTAATTGTATCCACTATTTTTCTTACTGTGTGAGATTCTGAAAATGACTGGTAGCAAGGCTGAAATTTTGAAGATAACCAGTTCGCTGTGAATCAGAGAAGCTAGTATTATAGCGCAGTCCAAACGCATTTTTTACGAAATGTTTAAAATCTTTTAAAATGCTATAGGGATGGCCAAACGGTAGTCCGCGGTCTACCGGTCGCCCGCGTAGGTATTCCTAGGCACCCGCCACCTAGTCTAGGATAGTGTCACCTCGCAATAAATTGAATACCCCCCCTCCACCCCATCTTTTGCTGTGATCATTTCATAAGGTGTTTAACCTCAGTAAAACATATTACTTTATGAATGTTCTGAAGAATACAACTTCATTTTATCTTTTATGACTTGATTAGTTTTTACTATACTGGTTCTTTTGCAACTATTTTTTAAGCTATAGAATCACTGGTGAGAAAATAATCCGTGGTTATATTTCTGCCTCGATGGAGATATGGTTCGGCTAACTTTAGAACTACAAATCCGCCCAAGGGTGTTGATGTTCGCGTTTCATCCTTACCACAGTAAGAGAACCCATTTATAACGTATTTAAATTGAACAACTACTGCCAACCAAAACTTTGAGCCAAATTTGTGCAACTTTTTTTACATGTATTATGTGAATTTGCAGAAGGAAACAGTTGCTCGTCTATTGAAATATTTTCGTCATGTACTTGACAGTATTGGATTTTTTGTGTAAATTGATTCCATATTTCGGATATCAAATTTGTTTATCACATCGGACAAATCGAATGATTTGCATAAACTCATCTCTGCGCATCGTATTTGGTAACTTTATGGTTGAACTCTTCCATTCTCTTTTCAAAACACGAAGTGCTTCTTCTTCTTCTGTGCAACTCTTCACATGTTCTATCATGTTGTTCAAATGAATGATTCTTCTGCTTGCATACTTTCTTCAGATTCCAAAATCTCGATTCCAACCTTGAATCACTTCATTTTCATCTTCTTCAGAACCAGAACATCTTTCACAAATACGAACTATGCTTTGCAAAAATCTGTTTCCTTTTCTAGACATATTTAGATGATAAAGAAAGCCTTTTTATCAACATAGTTTAAAGTTGTGGTTCACAATAATATTACTAGTTCAAAAAGAATTCTAGTATTTTGTTCTTCAATATTCGAACAACTGAAACCTTCAGAATCTCTTCGCTCTCTGACATCAATTGACATACTGCGATTGGTTTTTCAATTGTTGCTTTTCGGCATCTGTTGTTTATCGCTTTTTTCATTTTAAATTACGATATCGGATAACGGTGATAACGGATCAAAATACTGTCGGTATATTCCTTTTTATTACTAATGTGGTTTTAGCATGTTTAATCAGAATGTTTTCTACATTACGATCGCGTCGAATTGACGCATCCGTAGAGATAGGTATACCACATACAACATTCCAATATCCCAAGAAGAAAAAAGACTTGAATATTTATTTACGATCAATTGATACCCATAATTACAAAAAAAAAATACAAACGGTTTTTGTAATTTTCCTTTTGAAATTTGAAATGCGTCAAAATAACGCATCTCGTGAATCTAGTGTTAATATTAACGTATCCAGTTGTTCGACCATAACTTGTAATAAAGCAAAAAATTGTCACTAGGAACAATTTCAACAATATTTTCTCCAGGCATATATTTAATATATTTAACAAATGAACAATTAAAAATACTGGAAACATCCGGCATAAGGTCTGAGAAATCAATGTAAACTTAATTTTTGGAAAAAAAAACTTCGACTACGAATGTGAGTTTTAATCAAGTATTGTTATTTCAATTTTAAAACTATGATAAGTAAAGTGAATTTATTGTACAGATTCCTTCCAAGAAATATAGTCATTAATAGAACAACAGTGAAGAGTGAGAAATTAGAAAGTTCTAAAATTATATAGTGGGCCCTATTATGTAGTTCTAGTTGAAAAAAATTTTACTCGTTAGCTCTATTTTGCAATTATAGGTACAGTCTGATGAAAGCTGTCGGCATAATTTTCCGAGCTGTTTGGTTTGCTTGTTGCATTCCTGATACATTGCTTTGGGAAACATTTCGGCAACATTTCAAAATATGCGATTCGCGACATATGAGGCTCGAGAAAGAACTCGATTCGATATGATTCTATTGATTTACAAAATACAAAATTTTTTCGGTGTGATCGAATTGACCGTTCGATTCAATTTACATAATAGGGGCCAATATTTCCAATAGATAGATCTCATATCTCTAGCTAATTGAGGAATATAAAAATCATCTTGTGTGTATTTTTATGGAAAATAAATGCTTTGTGAGTTCATAAATGACAATTTCTCTAAAAAATCAACGGATAAATAGAATAAATCGTTTTGCTTTGAGAAGGCTGAATTGATTGTTTATTGAAACTGAATTCTGGAGTTGTTTCATTGATTAAATCTTTTCTTACTTTGAATGAATACAAACATTAGCTAAATTACAGACACACGCACATTTTGTGACACTGTGCGCGAGTTATGATTTCGCGCGCGAGTACAGGTTGGTTAGGATTTTGTTTAATCGTCTATTAATTTTCTAACGACTTTTTGATACAGTCAACGTTGGTAGATCGCAGCCTAACATTTGAACAATTAGTCGCCCGTGATGCCCATAAGTTTGGCCACACCTACTACAGGTAAACTTCGATATAACGTACATTTCACTTTCCAAATTGTACATTGTATCGAATTGTACGTTATATCGAAGCATAATAAAGTACTCACAAACGAAGTCTATAATACATTAGTGCGTTGCTGTTTTAGTAAAGTTAATGAATAACTTCAATCAGAAGACGAAGCCAGCCTTTATCATGATGTGTACCTTCGTACTGTTGATTAAAGCTTAAGTCATTTAGAACCCGGAATCACAAAACAAGCTGTATTTCGGAATTGAGTGAAGGTACAAAACTTATTTTAGCATCACAATACAGATAACTCATTGTTTTATCAGAAAAAAAATATTGAAAAAAATTTTGGAAATGTGTACGTTATATCGAGGTAAAATGTACGTTATATCGAGTGACGTTATATCGAGGGTAAGTTATAACGAGGGTACGTTATATCGAAGTTTCCCTGTATAGATCAATTCCACGCCTAATCAGCCGGTCGCTGATCCGATCCTCTCCACTATTTTAGAAATTTTTCACATATGGTTGGTGCTACCTAAAATGACAATTTTCATTATCAGATGACCAATTTTCATAACGATTGGCCTAACCAGAATCATCGACCTATTTTGAAAAAAAACATGACTAGAAAAAAAAGTTGTTGTAAAACAATGAACTATTCGGAAAAATAACATTTTGATATACACCCTTCAAATGTTGTTCAAAAATTTAATTCAATATTTTAAATGTTCACAACTCAAGAGATAGCCTGTTCGATATTTCTCAAAGTATTTTTATTAGAAAATCATTTAAATTCAACAAAGTTTGAGAAATAGTGGTGTCGTGTCGGACTCATCAAAATGAATACATCAAATTTTGAAAAATTTATTATATTTCAATATTTTGGGAAATCATAATCATTGAGGAAATGTAATATAAAAAATGGAATTCATCAAAACATGAATTTTACATAAAAAACTATGTATAACGTCTTATCCTAGGACTGATCGTTCGCGAGATATAAAAACATTTTATATATGTAATGAAAATCATTTTTGTGAAATAATAGAAAATACATACTGCTACTGGACATCACGACCTGGGTTTCCATAATAAAAGTTGTGTCTTTGATCTGAAAAAGTCTAAACAGTTACTGGGGTATGCTTGTACGTAAATTACGCTTGTACGCTAAGAAAATGTCCTTATTATAACATATTCTAGAACACAAACTAAAATCGCCATGATAATTAAATTGCTGTGATAATATTAGAACAGGTTCTGATTTTTTGAATTCTAAATAAATTAAACGAATGTTTAATTTATTCGAAAAACGTAGTTTAATGGTGTGTCGTTCATTTCGTTTCCACCGTGAAGTGGAAACGGGAATAAAGCCGATTATTAAAAGAAATTAAATAAAAAGATCTGACTGCCTAATTTATCTGAGTTAATACCGGTGTTCTAGTTTGAAAAGTTTTGTTCAATTAATTAATCAATGGCAAAGCGTAGTTCAGAAAATGTAAAATGGATTTGGTCATCAAGCCGTCCGAATGATCCAAATTACGTTACACTGTTTGGTTTTGTGTTTAACTTCAAAATTGAAAAACAGTTTCAATTTGGTGAGCCTCCCTAGGTTACGCTCAACGAAGGATTCCAGTGAGAGCCACCTTGTTGCGGACAAATTCAGAATTGTCAATGGTTCGAGCTCTAATATTTTCTGAATTGAACTAAACTTATTTGTTCGCTTTGGGCTGTGCGAACGATAATCTATCAAATCTATTCGTTTTTAAATATATTTCAATAATAGTGTGAATATTTCAATAAATATCTTTACCTATTATGAATGTTACATCGTAAGACACAAAGCCTTTTTTTCGTAGTTTACGATATATCCCATCCGCGAAACATTCATAAACAATCGCATCGTGAGTTGATATGTGATATGCGTCGTGTGACTCGTTAGATCTGTAGAATGTATTTTTCACATGACGCTTCTTTTCATCAAAAATACGAACGACAATAACTGAAAATGGCTCCCAACTCGATGGACTCATCAATTATGCTTGAAAAAGTCTGAATTTTACATTTACTCGATTAGATTCTAGCGCCCATGTACTTAAAAATACTCTTCTGATGGACAAAAAATGTTATTTTAAGTAGCAGCCACCTTGCGTACAATCGGAGAGAGTCACGTCAAAATTGGCTGTTTTCCGGCTGATTTGGCATGGAATTGCTCTATATCGATATTGATAGCTAGAACTAAAATTAATCTATGAACTTTTCTACGATTTTATACGGCTGGTCATCGAAAGCAATTTAGAATTAAAAAACTTTTGGTAATATCAAAGTTTATCACTTGCCTGGGTAATAAGACGATCGACTGAAGATTACTCCCTGCTAATATAAATGTTATATTACAGTGACTGTTTTAAAGAACCAAGTTGTGGAACTTTGGATTTTGACGTAGGATTACATCTTTCGGGAACATATTGGGGTACAAATTGAAAATCAAAAATCGAGCACATCGAGAATTTTGTCCAATTTCAAACGCTTATTGATCAGTCATTTCATGATGGATTGATGATATCTTTGCCTCAATCGATTTCGGCACTCCATAACAATTTTTTATATTCTAGAAAATAATATTTGTCATGAAACTAACATCGAACAATTGAAAAATCTGAACCCCTATCCTAACGGAAATACCCACTTCTGATTGGTCGAATTGACGACATAGCGGCGGGTCCCAAACAGAGACATCAAAACCAAGCTGCCTGGGGTAAATCGACGTTGCAAACACATGAAAGTAGGGGGAGCTTTTTTCCCACCGAAATGTGTTCTTTAACAGAGATTTTAAATCAATGTGCCTGGGGAAATCGACATTGCAAATATATGCATGTCGGGGGCATTTTTATATTGCAAGTAAGGTGAGTGATACGATAAATTCTAGCGAATAAAATTTTAACTTGAATGTTGGTTGCTTCGTGAAATTTCATATTACAATTTCAATCGTTCATTGTGAAAAATTCA
This sequence comes from Toxorhynchites rutilus septentrionalis, assembly GCF_029784135.1. Taxonomy (NCBI): domain Eukaryota; kingdom Metazoa; phylum Arthropoda; class Insecta; order Diptera; family Culicidae; genus Toxorhynchites; species Toxorhynchites rutilus. The sequence continues at coordinate 302,898,216 of NC_073746.1, read as the reverse complement.
GCACAAGTGTGAGTATAATATTGTATATGGTAGCAGTTGTGTTAAAAATGACTTGATATATGAAACAATCTATTTTTCTTTTATTTTCTATAATCTTATTTTCGTAAATAAAAACGTTCCCGCTCAAGAACGGGTCGTTAGTTTTAAGCTTATTGTGTTCATTTTCACCCAAGGAAAGTTAATACGGCAGAAAAATTGGAAAAGTGAAGAAATATTAGAAAAAGTGATTTCCCATATGCTCTACATATAGTATTAGGTGTTGTTGTCCAATTAAAATTCGCATTGGATTGAATAAACACTCAGAAAGTAAAACATATAAAAGAAAATTACCTTTTCTATTCCAAATATGTTTTCTCTATATTAAAGAAAAATTGATAATTGTGTTCGGTATTGGTAATTATCTTATATTACATTGGTGAGTTTTTTTTATTTATTTCATCCATACATAACACAGGAGCCATCTCGTCTAGGATCACAGAGGGCAGTTTTCATCATATCTCGTTTCACTTCGGTATCTTTTATCTGATTCGCACCATCCAACGACTGTTTACCATCCTTTTGTCATCATCACTCGATAAACACTGGTGGAGTTAGTAAACAATACCCAACAACCAAACAAAATGGCCCTTTTCAGGACCACCGAATAATTATCAAAGAGTTTTACGATGTAATTCTTCAAACATATCCAAAATCAACAGATAGCCTAACGGAATCCTACGTCAACTATGCGGTCGTGTCTCGGACACGATCCTCCTGTGACTTTTTTCTCCCATATAGTAGCTTATGGAAATTGAGTCATGGAAAGATTAAAATAAAATCAATATTGCAAACATAATATCCTGAATACAAATTGAATGTACAGGCAAACCTTTAGAGACTGCTCAAAAATTCACATAAAAATATCGTACACAACTTTACCAGTAGCTTTAAAAATCGTGTTCGGTACACAATTTGCAAAACAATTTTTTTTGTGTGGTGGATAGGGGCCGCATAACAAAAGTTTCCACAAGAAAATAACTGAAATCCACGCCATGTCGAATCTTGTTGCTATTAGAAATCATGTAATGCGCCACTTAGAGCATTTGTTGGAAGGATGGGAATGATTTAGACGCAAATATGACCTTTTCACATTGAAATGCATATAAAACATCGAAAAATGGATGATAACTTCGTCAGATACGCTTCTTTTCATATACCGCACAAAAAAAATCGTACAAGAACAAAAAATCGCTCAAAAAATGGTTTGTCTATAATTGAAAGAGTTTGTAAACGGTATTCTGCATTGGATATGGGATATGGAATGAGAAATGAGAAATGAGAAATGAGAAATGAGAAATGAGAAATGAGAAATGAGAAATGAGAAATGAGAAATGAGAAATGAGAAATGAGAAATGAGAAATGAGAAATTGAGAAATGAGAAATGAGAAATGAGAAATGAGAAATGAGAAATGAGAAATGAGAAATGAGAAATGAGAAATGAGAAATGAGAAATGAGAAATGAGAAATGAGAAATGAGAAATGAGAAATGAGAAATGAGAAATGAGAAATGAGAAATGAGAAATGAGAAATGAGAAATGAGAAATGAGAAATGAGAAATGAGAAATGAGAAATGAGAAATGAGAAATGAGAAATGAGAAATGAGAAATGAGAAATGAGAAATGAGAAATGAGAAATGAGAAATGAGAAATGAGAAATGAGAAATGAGAAATGAGAAATGAGAAATGAGAAATGAGAAATGAGAAATGAGAAATGAGAAATGAGAAATGAGAAATGAGAAATGAGAAATGAGAAATGAGAAATGAGAAATGAGAAATGAGAAATGAGAAATGAGAAATGAGAAATGAGAAATGAGAAATGAGAAATGAGAAATGAGAAATGAGAAATGAGAAATGAGAAATGAGAAATGAGAAATGAGAAATGAGAAATGAGAAATGAGAAATGAGAAATGAGAAATGAGAAATGAGAAATGAGAAATGAGAAATGAGAAATGAGAAATGAGAAATGAGAAATGAGAAATGAGAAATGAGAAATGAGAAATGAGAAATGAGAAATGAGAAATGAGAAATGAGAAATGAGAAATGAGAAATGAGAAATAAGGAATGAGGAATGAAGAATGCAATATGCTTCAGTAACACAAGACTTACTTTTTTTGGGTATAGATGAAAAAAAGTAATCATGAAGTGCGCCACATATTATTCGTGAATTATTGAGACAAATAAAGAATCAAAACTAATACAAAAATAACAAACTAATGTTTTAAAACTAGGAAATCTCACGGCGTCTTTTCATGAATATAGCCATAGCAACTATATTGGATTCATCCTGGGTAAGTTTATTTCAGAAAACAACTCCTTTTAGGACAAATGATTCTGCAGTTCCGTATCGAGGTATAATGAATTTACGTAATCTAGCTCTTTCAAATGGGCACAGCTTGTTAAATCAATATGCAGGTTCACGAGTACTAATGAGCTGATGAATGAATATGGCTGCCTTGGTTTGGGGAAATTGTAAAAACAGTATCCCAACATGTTCTCCTGCAGATGAGTGACACGAGAAAATCTGATAAGTTTGTATTCAAAACGCACACAAGAGCTGAAAGCAACCCTGATTTTATAAATTGCAGCTGCTGCTACATCAGTCAACAAATAATCTACAGACATTAAATATGCAGGCGAATGAACTGCAAAGTTTAAAGCCTCTTAAAAACAAAGAACCAACCAACGAACATAAAATAAGGAAGTATCAAAGACTAAATAGCTGAGTTTTATATGTTTCCACTATGTTTCCTCTAGTTATTAAAATAATCTTTAATAGATAAAAAAATACAAATATTTTTCAAAATTCATTATTTGTGTTCTTCGCGAATCGATTCCTTTATTCGTTAACATCAAAAATATTCAGAAACATCAGAAACTTCTAATCAACCACCATGAGAACTGAAAACAATGAGTTCATTTCAGAGGGTATTTTGTATCACACTCGTAATCCGAAATACATCAATTCATCATCATTAGTACAGAAAACAGAACATGATTAACGATCAAACACTTCATTCAACCCGTTCCGTACCTTTTGATCCCAATTTCGAACACAGAATCCATTTCCTTCCACCAAACAATGCACAAGTCAACCTCTCGTCTGCCGTCGTCTAAAGCGAAAGCGACCGAAGAAAAAGCTCGAACGAAAATATTGACATAATCATAACAAAATGCAAATATTGGCAAATACACATTGAGAGTCTTCCCTAGGCAGAAGTCAGTCGTCAGTTCTCAGTCTCAGTCTTCCGGCGTCAATCTCCGCCAATGCAGAAGCACCCAAACACACCGAATGGGAAGGGAAAAACAATAGCGAAAATCCTTTGTCAAATACCTCGTCGCTTCTGCCTCTTCGATTCTCTCTCTCTCTCTCTTCAACTCCTTATCCCTGACGGATCAGCCAACCACTCTCGTATCGACAGGAAGCAGAGGCAAACAAAGCGCATCAATTATTTGAAGAGTATTGACACCATCGAGGTATTATCCTTTGTATACATCCGACCGACGAAATTCGCAACCCCGACAACATAATGATGCAAATGATACCATAATGACACTTGTAGCCGAACTAACCGAAGGGGTTCCCCCTCCGTTGTTATCCCGTCAACGAGCGTTCTTTATCCTGTCTCCTTTCACTGGCTCTCTCCCGAGGTGCGCGCACTTCACTCGTCAATAAATAATCAATTGCGAAACCGAATCCCTTTCGTCGGAGGAAATCGCTCCGTGCCAACACAATAGACAGTCAAATCCACTGACTCCTGCTGCTGCTGCCTTCGAAAGTGATGCGATTTCTATTCCCCCTTTCTCGGCGATATTTTGCATATGTGCTCGGGAGGGACGACATGAGTAGATTTTTTTCCCTACCACTTCCCAGCGGTGAAAATTGCGAAAACCACCGTAAATCCCTCTGTTGCAAAATGGTTGGATTGGTTGGGGATAGGGTTACCGGCGTGATGTGGCCTCCTAAGCGATTCTCATATCTATCAGCTGGTCACGCTGTACCAGTTGATCTGTAACCGAATTCGATTCCCAGACCAAGTAAGCGCGTGTGTGTGTGTGTGTGTGTGTGTGGACCAGCGGTGACAACGGTGATATTTAACGGCTCGATTCTCGGCGGTGACAACATCGAGATGTATGAACATGCGGACCACTCAGCGAGGGAACCTACGCCTGACAACGATACTGTTGAGAGCGTGGCAGAAGAGTTGTGAATTTGCATTTTAAATCCGCTTTATTATGTTGTGCAGCATAATGGAAACGGATAGCATTGACTGCTGATTCGGACTCAACATATTGCTGCTGCAGGGTGCAGGGTGGCGAGGGCGAACGGGAATCGGTCGTCTTCATTTTACTGGTGGGTTGCAGAAGATGAGGTGATGCTTCAGGTGGTTGATTATTGTTCATTATTGATTGATTAAGTTTGGGAACAGTTCAACGAAGTCGGTGATATTTTCTGAAGAATATTTTTGACAAAGTCCCAGAAAGTCGATTTTCAGTCAAACATTTTTGACATAGGACTATGTCTTTAATTTCTATTATGGGGGGTCACTCTACGAAAAATGTGAAGATTCATTAAGAGTTTTCAAACACATGCCGTTTTTGCGACATATGGTGTGTTATGTACCACTAAACAGGAAAGGGCCTGGCCGGTTAAGGGAGTAAAAAGTGCCCCCAAACCAAATCACCAGCTGTATGGCAAGTATTGTATAGGATATCAAATAAGACATTTTGGCGGTTTTTTCAAATCCCTATGTGATTTAACATGGGGTCTATGGTGAAAAACGAACTTTTTCGTTTATTCCACGCAATCCTCAAAAGCTTCGAGATAAAAATTTAAAAAAATTCTTACTACGGTGTATCAAAAAAAATTATCAGAAAAAATTTTTTATCGAAAATTGAAGTACTAAAAAAATATTGAAATTTTGAAAATTTTCTTTTTTGGATTTAGAGATTCAGTACTACTCTAATTCATATTTAAATGTGTTCCTAAGACTTTTCTAGATATGTGTGATTTCTTTCAGTTTTTTTTTCAGTGTTGCGCGGTACAATTTTTTTTATATTTCCAAAGGGTCTAGCTGGGTAAGGGAGTAAAAAGTGCCCCTAAACCAAATCACCAGCTGTATGGAAAATATTGTATAGGGTACTAAATAAAATATTTTGACTGTAGTACCATATATTTGAGTCCTTATATTGTACACAACAGGATCTATGGTGAACAGAGTCCTTTTCGTTTTTTTTTCACGTCATACAACTGGAACACAAATTTCTGCGTTAATCGAGAATTAATCAAGCAAATGAAACCAAATTAGGCATATGGAGGTTTAAGGGTGCAATAAATGTTTCTATGGTGGTTAGACTCTCCACCCCCTCTCTAAAGGGGAGCTGCCATACAAATGAAAGACAAATTTCAGCATAATTCGAAAACTAATCAAACAAATGGAGCCAAATTTGTCATGCCACCTTCTATGGCGAATAGACTAGCAAACGGAACTAAACTTGGCATGTGGAGGTTTTATGGGGAAGAAACATTTATAAAGTGGTTCGACACTCCACCCCCCTCTCTTAGTGGGTCTCCCATAGAAATGAAACACAATTTTCTGCATAACTCAATAACTAATCAAGCAAACGAAACTGAATTTTGAATGTGGAGGTTTTAGGATGCAATAAATGTTTCTATGGTGGTACGACACTCCTTCCCCCTTTTTAGGGTAGGCTGTCATACAAATGAAAAACAAAAATCTGCACAACTCAAAAACTAATCAAGCAAATGGAGCCAAATTTGGCATGTGAAGATTTTGGGAGCACGAAACGTTTCTATGGTGCATGGACACTCATCCCCCCTCTCTAAGGGGAGAAGAGGAGAGGGGTCTGTCTTTATTCTATCATATTTTTTGTATCAAACATTTATTCCATGTAACCGAGAAACATGTTATTTGAAAGTGGTTGAAAAATCTTGTACGAGAATTGTGTCTGAAAATAATCTGATATTATAGTGATGAGTTTTGGTAGAAGTACTAGAAAGTTTTTAGTAAAAGGTAAATTCAACGGGGTCGATTAGAAGATCAATCAATGAACAGTTCTGGGATTGGACCTATGAGCTTGCGCTTAGTAATAAAACGTGAATGTTTGAAGGTAATGATAACAAAAAACAACAGCTATTTCAATATAAATTTAAAGTGCCCAAAGGGCAAAAATTTTTTTTTTTTCACAATCCTCTTAAAAATTCAAGAAAAAAATTACGCTACATCAAAATGAAAAAAAACAACACATACGAACACATAAATAAAAATTGGAGCAAAAGCGGGTCTCAATTTTTTTTGACGTAGGACTACGTCTAACCGGAAGATATAGGGGGCGAAATGGAAATCTAGGCACTGAACAAGTAGGAAAAAATGCAAGATTTGGAACGCTTATAACTCGAGCATTTCTCAATAGATCGCAAAGGTTTTTGCATCAATTGATAGAAAATATATCTACGCATATATCATAACGAATAACATTTCATTTTTCTTGAGATAAATAATTGAATAATTGTGAAATATCAAGCATTGTCAAAATGCACTATGTGCCCATTTTTGATTGGTCCATTTTGTGCTCTTCAAATCGTACCGACCAAAACGGGCAACCAGAGCAGCAGCGAAATAGAATGAAGCACGATTGGAAAGGAAAAAGAAAAAAAAAATGAACGAAACATTGGTCGCAGTCTCACACATGCGTAATTCTCGAGCCAGCCAGTCAGCTTAAAAATCCCCGCTCCGCTGCCGTAACGATCATTCTCATTCAAACCGTACACCACATCGGTTCGCATCACAACACATCAACAAACCAACCCAAGCAGCCATGTCCGGACATGGTAAAGGAGGAAAAGTGAAGGAAAAGGCAAAATGCCGCTCGAACCGTGTTGATCTGGAGTTCCCCGCAAGGGTAGCTAGGCCGAGCGCGTTATTACCAGTGCACCAGTCCACCCAGCCGGCGTTATATAGTTTCGGCCGCCGAAGTGATCGAGTTAGCTGGTAAAGCTGCTCGCGACGATAAGAAAACCTGCATTCGGAACAGAACACATTCGGTTCGGTGGACATCAAGACAACAGGCAGTTGCAGCGAGTGGCGAGTGGCAAACGCAATCGCAAAACGGCATCAGGTAGCAGAAGAAAAAAGTTTGTTCTTTATACAAACTGCTTTGGTGGCAAATCCAGAACAAGGCGGCATCGAGGGCGTTCGAAATGGTTTTTTTCAGAACCACGAGTACTAAGTTTTCTAAATTGGAACCATTCCATAAAACAAGGCGCTTTTCAGGGCCATTAAACCTTCCAAAAAAGAGTTTAGGAAATACAGTTCAATGCTTTCTAAAACAATATCCAAAATAATAATAAAACACAAATTGATTTTTTCATAATTTGTTTGCCAGGATATGATTAGTATGTGAATTTGGCAGTTGTTCTGAGCTTATTGATTTTCACCAATTCTTAAATTGCTTCTAGATTGAAAGTACAGTAATTTACACTTATCTCGACATTTAGCTAATTGGACGGACCTGTAATGCGACATATTTAGTTGGACATTTTTGTAAACATAGAGTTCGGGGTCCAAATTATGACCCCACATTGAAAGTCGACACTGTACCACTGTCATCGCAAATGTTCAATTACAGGTTAAAATTACCTCCAATCCGATACTGAGTGGTGGTAATGCGACGTGCCATTGAATGTAATTTACTGTAAAATATGTCACAAGCTGGAAGAAATTTTCCAACTGTGAAAGCTGTGGCGAGTGGCAAATGCAATCGCTTAACAGAAAGGTTTAGCCGAACAAGATGGGGATATCGAGTGATAACAAAACAATAAACTCTTTAGATTGAAGATCATTTTGTGATCCTGAGAAGGACCCTTTTTAGCCTGCGTGTGAATCCAACGAGCGAACAAATCGTAATGAATGTATTTTTCTTTCTTTCTTTCTTTGTTTTTAAGAGGCTTTAAACTTTGCAGTTCATTCGCCTCTAATGTATTTTTTTGCCATCGCTCCCTTTTAACGCTCATTCGTTCGTCTCGTTGGACTCGCCCCTCTGGCTGAGTCTGCCGATTTTTCTCTATCCTGTGAGTGTGTACCGCTAGAGTATAAAACACGCGGACCCCAAAAAAAATATCTTATTTTCTTTCAAACCGTAAACCCGTGTGGTTGTACGGCATCGGCATCGTGGACGTAACAAAGGAGGACAAGTTAAGGGAAAGGCAAAGTCTCACTCGAACCGTACAGATCTCCAGTTCCCTGTTGGTCGCATTCACTGATTGCTCCGCAAGGGTAACTAGGCCGAACGGATTGGTGCCGGAGCACCAGCATACCTAACAGCGATTATAGAGTTTCGGCCGTCGGAGTGCTCGAGTTGGCTTGCAAAGCTGCTCACAACAATTAGAAAACCCGCATCAAGAACAGAGCAGCTTCGGTTCGGCGCTCATCAAGGCAACAATTTTCAGTGAGTGGCAAAGTGTTTTTCCGGCACGTAGCATTAAATGTAATTTACTGAACAACATGTCACAAGCTGGATGGGAAGAAATTTTCCAACTGTGAAAGCTGTGGCGATTGGCAAACGCAATAGCTAAACAGGAAGGTTTAACCGAACAAGATGGGAATATCGAGTGATAATAAAAACACAACACCAAAGGTTCTTTTCAGAACCATCAACATATTCATAAAGAGTAAACAGTAAACTAATCCATTTTTCAGGTAGATAGGTAGGTATTCACGTAGGAGAAGAAAATAAAACAATATATTTAAAATATATATTTAACAAAAGCTGTCCCCTTTGTATAGTCCTACGTCACTCCGGTTATGTCCCCGACATTACCCACCCGTCTTTTTTTTAATTTCGAAATGCCTGAAATTATTTTTTTTTCATGCCGTGAAAAACACTCCAAAAATTTTGAAAAAAATAACATAAACCTAACATAGACGTAGGACGGTATTTTTTCGAAGAAGAGAAACTCATTTATTTCAAATTGATATATCGATCATCTGTTATAATTTTTTTTTAAATAATTTTATGGAAAAAAGAGTAAAAATGATTTTCCGGACCATCGGTTGATTTTGAAAAATCATAACTCAGGAATCAACAATAACGCCTGTATGAATTTTGGATATGTCATGTAAATGTACAGAAAATATAAAGAAAATATAGCCCTCTTTGGTTTCGAGACCATGTAAACTATGAAAAACAAAAACAATCAATAGTTACGAAAACTAAATCAAATATTTTAGAAGGTGTAATATTTTCTTTGGCTTCAATTTGGTATGTTGATCGTCTAAATTGATCCAGTAGTTCAAATGTATTGAATTGAAAAAAAACATTTTCGGAAAAAGGGGAAAAAATTGATTTTTTGACCACCCTAAAATGGAAATGGACACCCTTAAAAAAAATAATTAAAAAACGGATCTAATATTCTGCAGAGAGGAACAAAACTACCACTTTTCCTGGAAATCTGAAAACCACTACAGCGCGGACTCGATTATATACAGTTTCTGATTTATTTTCACTATATATAATCGAATCCTGTGTATAATCAAATAAAAAACAAATTTTTTTATTCGTTTTTTTATGTATTTTTTTTAATAAAAAAGAGGAATTTGATTTTTTATTCATCCCCTTAATGTCAGAAAATACCTTTCTAACATGAAAAAAAAATTATCCAGATTCTCTCAGAGGGTGATAGACGATCATATTTGATGGAAAAAAACATTCTACGCATGTTCACATATGTTCGAATTTCAACAATGACAAAGTTATAGAATTTTTTATTTGCTTCGGACTCTGTTGCCTCGAACTGGCTCTACATTACAAAGTACGCTACGGAAGCCGATTCTGTTGCTTTCATTTGAAAGATGAGAAAATTTGATACAGGACATAGTAGTGGAACATCTAAACTAATGGATTTTAATAACATTTTGTAAGTGAAAAACTTAAAAGTTAGTAATTGTTAATGTATTATTATTAATGTCATCCTGATTTCTTTATTAAACTGGATTGTTTCTATCAATCAAATTGAAGCTCTCTAACCGCTCTACAATTTGTTCTTTGACACCCAACTTCTATCTGTCTTAATTTGGCTGCAATATCGATATAATTAATTCTTGGTGAAAATTCAAGCAAAATCTTCAAAAATCACGATTTTTACCCCACTGTGTATGAATTAGTCACTTAAATTACACCTTAACGTTGAAAGGTTACATTTCTTCTTGAAATAAGTCATATTTGAAACATAAAAAAAAAAAAAAATTTCAAACTGTAATATGTAATCGAATCACATATAATCGAGTCTGTATATAATCGAGCCCGACCTGTATATCAGTTTGGCGTGGAATGGCTGTATATAAATAAAAATGCAAGGCCAAATGTGTTGGTAAGCGCAAAACTCGAGGAAGTAATGGTCTGATTTGAACCATCTATATTTTGTGATATTTGTCTCTTCCCGTAGGTCAATGTAGCGGAGAGAAAAATCGGAAAATTTTTGGGAAAACTCTGAAGGAAGGTCGGAAAATTCGGACCATTTTGAAGATCAATTAACGAATAGTTCGGGGATTAAACACATGAACGTTCGATCGTTAAGAAAATCAATTTGGGCGGGACGAAGTTCGTCGGGCCAGCTAGTTACTAATAAAAATGACGCAAATAATACCAACTTTCCCAGTGGAACGTTCCCGCGAAAGTTCCACTGGAAGCGTTAGTGTCATTCAAGTCAAGAGAACACGTTTTCTGATTATAAATCACTGCATCGAGCCTAACCTCAATCTTCTGTCCTTTTTCTTTTAACATATTCATCGCCCGATGTGATCCGGCTCAGTTTCTTGCAGGGCCCAACTCGCTAAAAAATTAATCAATGAAGGTCAAACTTTGTTTGTATGCACCTTATACATAATCTAGCAATATTTTGTCTTGATTTGAAGATAAATTAACGTAAACATCCATAATGTAAATTAATAAAAAATATAGAAGAGACATTATGTTTTTATGGTTTTCATTTTATATTTTTCTACATAACATAAGTTCATATTTGTATGCCAATTCGATCAAAATCGGTTTGAAAATTCTATTCAATTTGAACGAGGAAAGTGTCTCCCATCTACCATAGAATCGCGTAAAAAAATCACGGAAAGCATTTTAGTAGATCATTTGAACGTTTAACCTAAATGTATTGTAGTAGCCGAAAATAAACACAACATTTTGGCAACCCGAGCAGGAACGGATATTTAGATCTCAAAAAAGTTTCGATTAGCATGAGATACGAGATAAAATACCAAAGAAAAATAGCATTAACACCTTCCCTCAATATTATTTCAATTAGACCAAATAGCTTTCTCTGAGGATATCTGGCAAAAATATAATATATTGAAATATTATTTAACCAGAGAATTCTTTTTAGGTGCTTCATTGTTCTTTTTTATTCTATACCTGCAATAAAGTGAGCTTACAAGACAGCGGCAAACATATTGCCACCAATTTTTTTCAACAGATTTGAAAGTTTATTTTATTTAAAAAAAATAGAATCGTCGTCAAAACGTGTTAAAACCAATTTTCTTTTACAAACGGCTTTTATTTTGTCTAAAAACATTCTCAATGCTTTGGATAACCAGAAGATCTGTAATCGTGTACGCCAGTGCACTGTCTTTTTGGACTTGAAGGCATTTAGAGTTTTAAGTGCCACTTGACTGTCAGAGAATATGCAGATGTTAGCATGTCTATGCTTTCTTTTGAGGCAGACATTAAGACATTCTATTATTGCAGCTATTTCTGCCTGAAAAACTGTTGGACAGTTTCCCATAGCCACAGAGATTTTTGTTCTGGGACCATACACTCCAGCACCTGTTCTGATTCCCATTTTCGACCCATCAGTGTAGAACATGATTGAAGCATTACGAACGTTGGGGCCACCTTCATCCCATACTGAGCGAGAATGTTCGATCACTCTGTATGGAATGTCATAATTGGTCCTAGGTTCCATCCAATCATTGTTCATCTCTGAGGCTGGTCCAATGAGTAAAAGATTCAAGATGCTCAAGTGACCAGTTTTGTCCCCGTCTAGTATTTTTTTCCATCTTTTAAGCTTTAGAGCGCTTTTTTTTAGCCTCTAGCCTCCAATGCCTTTGAGGGTGTACTTCGCATTGCTCCAGTAATTGCAACGCATGCTAGTCTTTGGAGTTTGTTTAGCTTTTTTTTTGTAGCTACAGTCTCCTTAGTCTTTGGCCACCATACAAGTGAGGCATAGGTTATCCTAGGCCGCACAATTGCAGTGTAAACCCACATAACCATTTTTGGTTTAAGGCCTCATGTTCTTCCTATCATTTTAGAGCATGCCCATAGAGCTGAGTTGGCCTTGCTGATTATTGAATCTAAGTGTGCGTTCCAGTTTAATTTAGCATCTAAGATTACACCTAGATATTTCACTGAAGCGCTGTGGAGCCGATCTGGCGTAGTGGTAACATCCATGCCTCTCACGCTAAAGGTCACGAGTTCAATTCTCACTCCCGACATTCTTCCAAAAATGGAAGTAAAAGTGACGAACCAGCCAAATGTATTATCTGTATTATAGTGACTTTCAATCACTATAATACAGATAAAAAAAAAAAAAACTGAAGCGCTGCTTTTTATTTCCTCTCCCCCAAGATGCAGTTTTTTTTCTTTTTGGTGAACGGAATAATTGTTGTTTTTGACGGGTTTAATGCTCAGACCTTCTGTGATACACCAAGATTGTGTAAAGTTTAAGGCCATCTGCATACTGCTCGACAACACGTCGTCAAACTTGCCTCGTACCATTATGACAAGATCATCGGCAAAGCCCACAACTTCGAATCCTTCTACCTCTAAACTTATCAGAAGGTCGTCAACTACAAGTGACCAAAGGAGGGGTGATAAAACCCCTCCTTGTAGGCAACCTTTCGTTGCAATCACATATGTTGACGACCCGCCCAGCTCCGAGGTGATTCGTCTATGTGTGAGCATGCCCTGGATCCATTTGACTATGCAATTATCGAAGCGTCTTTTTCTCATCGCTTGTGCCATTGATAGATAAGAAGCATTATCAAAGGCACCTTCGATGTCAAGAAACGCGCCTAGAGCGGTTTCTTTTGACAAGAGAGATTTTTCAATTTTTGTTACAAGCTTGTGTAGCGCTGTTACTGTGGATTTGTCTCATTGGTAGGCAAACTGGTATTTAGATAGTGGGCATTTGGACATGAATACAGACTTTATGTATTCATACAAAACTTTTTCCATAGTTTTCAGCAGTATTGATGATAAACTAATTGGTCTGAATGACTTTGGGAGTGATTTGTCACGATTCCCCGCTTTTGGAATGAAAACTACTTTAATAAGTCTCCATATCGAAGGAATGTGCTCTAGTATCAGACTTGCCTTAAAAATCTCGATTAGAGGTGGAATTAGTTTTGATTCTCCATTTTGAATCAGGGCTGGAAAAATTCCATCTGCACCTGCAGATTTGTAAGGTAGAAAGGATCTCACCGCGTTAACTACTCTGGTTCTCGTGAAGACTAACCCAGCCACTATGTTAGCGACATCCTTTGCACTTTCAGGTCTTGTGGGGTGCCATCGAGAGCATTTTGTGTCGCCATTATAGCCAGGAATACATCTGGGATTTACATCTGTCCACTTGAATACAAATTCAAGTGGACAGATGTAAATCCCGGAAAGTGAGTCTTCATCAGTAAGTCTAGTACTTCTAAGGGAGTTTTTGTAAACGAGCCGTCGTCCTTTTTAAGGGAACCTAGCCCGTTTGAGTGGTCTTTTGCCAGAATCTTATTGAGTCTAGCAACGGTTGGAGTACTTTCAATGCTTTCGCAGTTATATACCCAGGATTTTCGTTCGGATCGTCTCAGTTCTCTGCTATACTCAGTTAGAGCCGTTTTGTATTGAGACCAGTCCGAAGTAATTTTTGCTCTGCTGAACAGTTTCTGCGCTGTTTTGCGAAGCTGTTCGAGTCTTTTATTACACCAAGGAACGTTCCTTGTCGAAGAAACTTTTCTTAGTGGGTGATTGTTGTTGTAGACAGAGACTATCGTTTCGTTTAATTCTTTTAAAGCTGATTCAAGCGGCTGAATCGACCGTATTTTTGCGTTTAGAGTTTTTGACTCGAGTTCAAGGGAATGCCGATTCCAGTTGCTTTTTTTTTGGGATCTCGGTATTCTCGCTGAACTGTCATGCCACCATCCCATTCAAAAATAATGTGTCTATGATCAGACAAAGACGCCTCTTCGGAAATGTGCCAGTTATGAATCTTGTCAAGAATAACCGGGCTACACAGCGTTAGGTCTAAGACTTCTTGTCTGATTGCCTTTATGAATGTTGGTTCAATTCCTTTGTTAGCAATATCTATGTTGTTTGACGAGAGAAATTCTAAAGGGTGTGTCACATCAAATTGCATCACGGAAAAAACGCTGTAGAAATTTAATTTTTAGGAATTATATCTTCAGCTTTCGCTTATAATCAGATAAGAGTGTATAGATCACGTTGGCCATGCTTCACTGTAAATTTTTCGTAAATTTGGAAAAATGTCGTCGAACGAAAAAGAGCGTCGTGAATTAATCCTGTGCACTCATTTCGAGAATCCGGAGTTGTCATATCGGGACATCGGTAAGATGCTGGGAATCGTCCAATCCACGGTCAGCAGAGTACTAACACGATACTTCGAGAACCTAACCATCGACCGGAAGGTGAAGAACGGCAAATATGGATGCTCCGTCAGTGAAAAAGATCACAAGCGCGTAGTTAAGCAGTTTAGACGTGATCCGAGAAGTTCGGTCCGGGATGTCGCCAATAAGCTGAATTTGTCAAGTTCATTCGTCCAGCGGACCAAGCAGCGGGAGGGCCTGCGTACATACAAGGTTCGGAAGGCTCCTAACCGCGACGAAAGGCAAAACATGGTGGGGAAGACGCGAGCCCGGAAGCTGTACACCGAAATGCTGACGAAGCCGCATTGCTTGGTAATGGACGACGAAACCTACGTCAAAGCGGACTTTCGTCAGCTGCCGGGCCTGTTGTTCTTCTCCGCAAAGGACAAATTCAGCGTTCCGGAGGAGATTCGCAAGCAGAAACTATCCAAGTTTGCCGAAAAGTACATGGTGTGGCAAGCGATCTGCTCTGGCGGAAAGCGGAGCGCCCCCTTCGTGATGACCGGCACGGTAAACGGGCAGGTTTACCTTAAGGAGTGCCTACAGAAGCGCTAACTACCACTATTGAAGCAGCACGAGGGCCCGACCATCTTCTGGCCGGATCTCGCTTCGTGCCACTATTCAAAGGACGTGTTGGAGTGGTACGAAGCCAACGGAGTCACCTTCGAGCCAAAGGAAATGAACCCGCCCAACGCGCCGGAGCTTCGCCCAATAGAGAAATATTGGGCGATTATGAAGCAGGCCCTCCGGAAGAACCCAAAAGTTGTCAAATCGGAGGCGGACTTCAAGAGAAAATGGATATCTGTTCGAATAAAAAAACAACAACCTGACGTTGTACAGAACCTTATGGACGGGGTAAAGAGGAAGGTGCGAGCATACGGGCTTGGGCTCGAAGTATGAATAAAAAGAAAATGCCAAAAGTTGTTTAATAGTTTTTATTTTACTGTCTAAAATTTTCAAAAGGATCGGTCTACTGGGCGAATTTCTACAGCGTTTTGCAATTTGATGTGACACACCCTTTAAAAGACACTCACCTCGGTAGTTAATGTCGGTACTTGCCCACATTGTGTGATGAGCGTTGGCATCACATCCGATGATGAAATCCTTGTTGATTTCCCCACAGTAGTTAACAAACGCCGCTACCTCTCGTGAGGGAACCTCACGAACATCGCCAGGAAAGTAAGCCGACGCAATTACGATGTCGGATCTTCCTTTGGCGATTGGTACTTCCACTCTGATAGCGACGATGTCCCTTTGAATGAACTCTGTAATAGGAAAGCGTTTAATATTTGCATTTACTAAGACAACAGCTCTTGGGGAGTCATGCTTGTCATCGTAGAACAACTTACATGAACCTGTTTGAATACCTAGTATTCTTCCTTTGTGAACCCGAGGCTCTTGGATAAGAGCTAGATCCACAGCGTATTTTGTAAACCTTCTGGATAACACGCTCGACGCTGCTTTAGCGTGATGGAGGTTTATTTGCAAAACTTTAGTGTTCTGCATTAGGTTGGGTTGACCGATCCGGGGGTTTATTTGGGAGAATCGGAGCCCCATCTGTTTTGTTGAAATTATGGCTAGACTCTGGACCAGCTGCCTAAAACCCTGTGTTATGTATGCGATCCCATCTCAAACTACACGCATGAAGTTCTCGTTATACCATATTGATAAAACAGCGAGAGCAGTATAAAAATTCCGAATACAGGTCGGACTCGATTATATACAGACTCGATTATATACAATTTTGGACTCGATTATATACAGTTTGAAAAAAATTATTTTTTTTATGTTTCAAATATGACTTATTTCAAGAAGAAATGTAACCTTTCAACGTTAAGGTGTAATTTAAGAGACTAATTCATATACAGTGGGGTAAAAATCGTGATTTTTTAAGATTTTGCTTGAATTTTCACCAAGAATTAATTATATCGAGATAGATTGAGAATTAATTATATCGAAACAAATTGAGATAGATAGAAGTTGGGTGTCAAAGAACAAATTGTAGAGCGGTTAGAGAGCTTCTATTTGATTGATAGAAACAATCCAGTTTAATACAAAAAAATCAGGATGACATTAATAATAATACATTAACAATTACTAACTTTTAAGTTTTTCATTTCCAAAATGTTATTGAAATCCATTAATTTAGATGTTCCACTACTATATCCTGTATCAAATTTTCTCATCTTTCAAATGAAAGCAACAGAATCGTCTTCCGTAGCGTACTTTGTAATGTAGAGCCAGTTCGAGGCAACAGAGTCCGAAACAAAAAAAAAAGTTCTATAACTCTATCATTGTTGAAATTCGAACATATGCGTAGAAGGATTTTTTCTATCAAATATGATCGTCTATCACCCTCTGAGAGAATCTGGATATTTTTTTTTTCATGTGAGAAAGGTATTTTCTGACTTTAAGGGGATGAATCAAAAAACAAATTCCTCTTTTATATTAAAAAAAAAAGAAAAATACATGCAAAAAAAAACGAATAAAAAAATATGTTTTTTTTATTCGATTATATACAGGATTCGATTCTATATAGTGAAAAGAAATCAGAAACTGTATATAATCGAGCCCGCGCTGTACTTAAATAAAATTTAGTTGAAACTAGTTTATATGTAATTAACAGTTTTATAAATAATCAATAAGTTAAATTTTATGGTACAAATTGGTGAATAATCCTGTCACTTCAGACCCATTCTAAAGTTTGCCGTGGTGAGGTGGGCACTTTTGCAACCATGATGCCACCGAATTAGCGAGGTGACATCAGCGACCAGCACCCTCCACGTCAGGGCGCCCTAGTACCTCTCCAGACCCAAATCCACAACCTTTCCCAGCAGCAGCTCACGCTTAACACTTATGTTCACGCAAAAGTTTGAAGCGTGCAATTTATGTCATTACCGTGCGGCAGCTGACCATCAAAGCGGACCACGGCGACCGAACACTATTCGGGTTCCCATAGTGCTCCCACTAGTCTTCGGTGGCACGCTTTGCATTCCAAAACATTGCTTTGCCCTCCCTCTCCCATCGTCTCCTTCCGCTCTGCGACGGGGACAATCAGTTCGGAGCGCGCGCGAAACGTTTATATTTATAGAGTTTTATGATTTATTAACTTTCCGGCTTTTCGGCTGGTCCCCGGTTTCGGGGTGGGTCAATGTGTTGCTATTTCATTTCAATACATCGCTCCGCTGCCCGTTCCCGGTGCGACCGAAGGATGCGAGTCGCGGATCCGCCCTACCGAAATGGGCGCGCGCTATCAAAGTTTACAATAATTGGGGAAATGGGGATTTAGCGGGAGCTTCTCCCAAGTGGATTATGTCCGCGAAGGCTTCGGGTGATGGCAATTAATCGGGCGATAAATAGTGCCCTGGGTTTCCAGAAATATAACATGTGTTTCTGTGGGAAATTGATTTATGAGTGCCGAATTGCTGGTGGAATTCGTGTTTATTTCGATGGAGAATGTTCCATTGTTTCAATGTGAAATGCGTCCGTGTCTTCTCTCTGGTGATCGTATTTCGTGATAAACCTCACTTCTTCCACCGAGGGAAGAGCCCTCCCATATGGGACGAGATAATCATCATTTTTCTTGTCTTTTTTTTTTTTTGTTTTCTCGAGAGAGGTCATTAAATTATTCAACATTGTTTCCATGTCGTGCCCCCTATTCGACCGAGAGGAAACGTCAAATTTCTAATTACGATGTAATGTTTAATTAAATTTAATTGAACTTCTCTCATCTTTGAATGCGCGCGCTCTCTGACCGACATTTCGGGGTCACGATTGACGCTTAATTGCTCCCCATAAACGAATAATTAAACCAATTTCGAAACGATCATCAAATGACATTTGCAGCAGCTAGCTGAACGCATCCGGGATTGGTTTTTACTTTGACTTACGTTGAAATGTGCAGTTATTCCAGTGAAACATCCGGGAAAAAGTTCTAGTAGTTACGAACATAAATCGAACTCCCGTTCCTCCAAACCATATCCAACCATCCCATCGGCAGACAGACCGGCGCAAAACATGTGTTGAGTTAATAATCTCACCAACTGTTGGAAATCCATACAAACCGAAGCGAAGGGGGAAGTGAGCACCCAAATTCAATCAGATCAGCGACTGCTTACTGCGCGAAATTTGCATATCGCCATTGGTGAGGCGATAGAGAGAAGCCACTTCAAAGTCAGAATCGCGCGCATAAATCATCGAACCCGCAAAACGGGCGAGGAGCAACCTTTTGCACCGTCTGTTGGTGGTGTTTGCCCGGGCTTCTGTGTGTGGCACTCTCAGAAATTGAAAAAAAAAGTCTGATAATGATAATTTATATCCAACTGTAATCGATACCGATGATAGCGCTCTTCGCGCATCGGTTCGTGGAAGTTGAGTTTGGGTTCGCGGATGAGGTGCTTCATTTAGTTGCGAAGGGATGATCCGGAAAACTAGTTCTTTGTTTCGAGAGAATGCTATTTGTAGAGTTAGGGTTGATCTATGTTCCCGTCTAGGATTTCAATGGACATTCGATTATGTTTTCTCAAGAGTGGAGACTTAAAAATACTATGATTGTACAGCTTACTGAAATCAAAACAAAAACCCTCCGATTTTTTTTTCTTTTATAATGAAACCAAACATGAACATTGCTGCAAACAAATAAAAATCTTTCGCTGCACCAGAAATATTGATTTAATATTTTGCTTAACTGTAATTTGGAAGACGTTTTCTTAGAAGCAACACTGTTTCGTTTTATTTTATAGCTGCAATAAGAAGAGCTAGTATTGGACTCCCGGCCCCGTGAGGCTAACGCCATATGAGCCTTGATAAAAATATATATTTTGGAAAAAAAATAAGAGGAGCTTACAAGGCAGCTTCAAAGATATTACGACCAGTGTTTTTGGAGTTGAAGGTTAGTGGCAACTATATTGTCACCAACTTTTTCAACTGATTCAATAGTTTATTTTTGATCAAATGTAAATATGTGTTCTTTTCCATGTAAGGGTTATGTTTCACTGGAATTTGAGTCGATTCGATTGCCTAGTTTCCTCGGCCTTATAAAGAGTCAAGAGATAGAGAACAGGTGTATATTGAAGATGAATGATAAGTGAATTTATGTGCATGTTTCGCTGGGTCATTCACATTTATACTTTATCATAAAAAAATCATAAAAAAAAATAAAGATAGAAAAATAATTTGCGTCGGTTACCATCAATCGACCAAGAATTACTAATAACATGTGGGTTTTTGTACGGTAGACCAAGGTTGAATATAGTTTGCACAGGCAAGAAATAATACAGTGACATGACATGTTTTTCTCTAACAGTGGCTTCGGAAACAACCGCAACTGCGCAACTGGTACCATGTATTATCTGTCTTCTTCGTATCAGATTACACTGAACAACGAAATCTAGTAAAACGATAAGATAATGTACCAAAAATTGTCAGTTTATAAAAACAGGTTGTATGATAAGTAACAGATCCAAATTGTCAAGAATCATTCTACAGAAATACTTGTCCTAAACATTATATTTTCACGATTACTAGCCTGACAACCGATTGTATTGGACAAATTTTATCTTTTTGGTCACAATGTAACTTGAAAAAACTACTCCAGTGATCTTACTTACTATTTACACAACTCTTGCACCCTGAAGGCTTCAAATCAATCTCCCTTCATCCACGATGTATGGGTTATAAGGTAGCTCACCTCCTTCGGTGCCAGAATCCGAATTCCTGTCAACCAATAGGATATGATTTAGGCTGCGTCTGACTGAATTCTAATGGGTAATTATGATAAAGTTACGTGATGGTTACACCAAGAGTCAAATTGATCACATCTGCATCAGTCGAGCGTTCAGATGAAGCTTGCGTAATGTGCGGAATGCATGCAGCGTGACATTGCGTCAGGCAACCATCTTCTCATCGGATGAATACACCTAACCCTGACGCGGGTTGTGTCAGTAAGTTTTTAAAAACAAGGGAGCCGAGTTGCCACTGTGAAAGACCAGCGGGACCGGCATCAAGAACATCCTGATGAAACGGCGCACCCAAAGAAGATAATGCTGGATCGACCTTGTCCGGCGTACACGAAGTGCGTCACGACGTCCAACTTCTTCGAGCAGCTGTTTCAAGTGTCAGTAACAACCAATATATTAAATTAATATTTATATAATTGATTATGATGCAAAAATAAAGTCAAGTTCACTAGCTTAAACCACATTCGCCAGACTCCCAGATTTGTCTGGAGTCTTCCAGACTTTGGTGAAGCATCCAGAAATCCAGACTATTCAGACCTTTGTCTAGTCCACACTTTCCACACTTTGCCCAATTTTTTCCAGATTAAAAAAAAAAATCTGCAATCAAATTTGGCTTTATTGAGTTGGTTTAGAAAACTAGTTTGTGCTAATTTTATTAAACTATTATTCAAAATGGCTTCACTGATTCCACCGAAGGGATTGGGAGGTCAGACTGAGCTGGCTTTCTCAGAGCACCGATTTCTATAAAGTATGTATGTTTTGAGTCGAATATATTTGATTAGTACACATTGATCAAATTTTATCTGTCAAAAAAGAGTCATATATTTGACTTCGGTCAAACAGTGTATAAGCACCCTTAGTAGCCAGAACCAGCTATTGGAAGGATGGTATACTGTTCGTGAATGATTGTTTTTACGACCTTATACAGGTTACCGAAACGGATTCTAAAACATTGTATGACGAGATGGTTTCATTGCATACCAAATTTATTCAATTGGATATGGGACTGATGGAGCAAGGACCATGACTTCACCAGGCAACTTTCTTGGCGCTTTGCTTAAAAGAGATTGTCCTTCGCTTTTAATTATGAAGTGTATTTGTTATAGTTCTGCCTTATGCTCTTCGTATGTGCGTAAGCATATTCCAGATGAAATTGAGTCAACCAATAGCTGTCTCAGCTGCAGTCCATTGTGGACTAGTAATGTGATGGGATTCAGGAAATTCTTGAATTAAAACCCTTGAAATTGCTGCATCCATGCGAGACTAGATGGCTTTCACTGGAAGCAGTGGTGAAAAGAGTGCTTGACAGATATGCAGTGGCACCTCGTCCACCTGTTCAAACTGTTCATAGGACAGGTAGATAATCCCAGAAAATTGTAGCATGAATAAGCATGAATGAGGAATTATAGAAGGTAATTTATTCGCAATTTCCATATTATTCCGAAAAGTCTTATTTTATTTTCTGTTTGGGTGAAACTTCTTCACCGAGAAAAATATAATCTGATGGCTACATTTGACTACACCACACAACCCGCACGTAACACAACACTTCTAAATAAGCAATAATGACTAACGGGTTCAAACCTTACATCTGAACCTGGCGTAATTCAAACACTTTTCTGCGTCTTCAAGCGTGACAGGACAAACGCAGTCAACTATATATGAAGCGATCACTAGTACTAATGCGCCGTCTTGCTTAAAAAAAAGTCGCAGGAGGGTTGTGTCCGGGACACGACCGCATAGTTGACGTATGATTCCGTTAGGTTCATACTTTTTGGATATGTTTGAAGAATTACACCGTTAAACTCTTTGATAATGATTTGGTTTTAATGTCTCTGTCAGGGAACACTTTTCGGTGGGAACAAAAGCTCCCACTACTTTCATGTATTTGCAATGCCGATTTCTCCCAGGCAGCTTGGCTTTGATGTCTCTGTTAGGGAATGCATTACGGTGAGAACAAAAGCTCCCCCTACTTTCATGTATTTGCAGTGCCGATTTCCCCCAGGCAGCTTGGTTTTGATGTCTCTGTTAGGGTCCCGCCGCGTGTGTCGTCAATTTCGACCAATCAGAAATGGGTGTTTCCGTTAGAATAGGGGTTGAGATTTTTCAATTGTTCGATAGTTAGTTTCATGACATATATTATTTTCTTCAATATAAAAATTTGTTATGGAGTGCCGAAATCGATTGATGCTAAAATTTCATCAATCCATCATGAAATGACTGAGCAATAAGCGTTTGAAATTGGACAATATTCACGATGTGCTCGATTTTCGATTTTCAATTTGTACCCCAATATGTTCCCGAAAGACGTAATCCTACGTCAAAATGACATTTGAGGTTCAAAGTTTTAAGCTGAACGATGAAAACCGACAGAAACGATAGAAAACACACACACCATTGTTGATTGAACATGTAGCTCATTTGCAAGTGTTGCCTCTGCAGATATGAACCACTCCGATATTACTTTGGATTTGTGAAACATATTAATCATGTTAAGAACGCCAAAGTGGCAGACTAATATTTATTTGACATTTTTGTCGTACATTCTAAAAGTGATTAACAACATGAACAAGCTATTTCAAAATGAGAGTCCTACTGATTCGAGCATTTCACGACGTTTCCGCACGGCATTGGATATTGTTTTCACAAATGACTTCATGCAAACGCTAAAAGATCTGAATAAAGTTGCGTTTGATCAACAAAATTACGAGAGCTCAGAATATGTGTAGGTTGGGACAGCGGCTCAACCACTTATAAGGGGGTACGTAAACGATGGAAAAATATCTGTTGATCGGCTCAACGAATTTAAGGCTAATGAATACACCAACTTCAACTTCAACGACTAGGTTATGATAAATCTGACTATGCTGGACAAGTTCAATGTCATCAGAAGAAAACATCAAACTACCGTTGTTCTACCGCTTACTGAAAATTTCCCTAATCTGGTTCCCAGAGAAATGATTCAACTAACTGAATTCAGAGAGCTGCGCATTGTTGATCTTTCAGATTATTCTCCGGATGAACGAACCAATGTAGTTATATTTTGGGGTAATGTTCTAGCCACAACTACCCATGGTGGTGAAATGGCATTCCCGCAATTAAGATTTTTTTCCCAAAAGTTCACTGAACACCGAAGAAAGCGGTTCGGCGCACATGTCTGCAACCATTAAGTTTAAGTATAATGCGTCGATATATAATAAGAAAAAATAACTGTTAAACCATGTTTTACACATCAGACATAAAAATGTTGATTGATTGATTGTGTTGAATTATAGAGAATTGAAACTTTTGCAGTTCTAGTCCTGAGAAGGCTCTATGTGGATACATTCCATCCAAACTCATTCTTCACCTGCCTTGAGAAAGACACTTCATTGTCATTGCTCGTCATCAAACCGTGTCTGCTTCCACAAACATCAAACGACGTTCTCGTGCAAATGTACAATAAAATTCGCAATTAAATATAAAAAAATGTCGATAAAAATCCAGACTTTTGATTTTTTAACATTCAGATTTCTGTTCAAAACACCTTGGAACCCTGGCTTAACCCTTCATAAGGCCGTGGAAACTAGGCAAGGAATCGACTCGAACACAATATGATGAAAAATAAACTATTGAAACAGTTGAAAAAAATGGTGGAAATATAGTTGCCACTGAACGTTAACCCCGAAAACACTGCTTGCCGCTGCCTTGTGAGCTCATTTTATTGTGCCTTTGGTCATACAAAAATTAAATCAATATCTCTAGAGCAGCGGATTTTTTTTATATAGACTTACGAAGAAAAAAAATTAAATTTAAATTTTTCATCAAATACACCTTTTTATTGAAGGAACTACATCTATGTTACACAGCAGATTCTGAATAGAACGCTTACAGTGTAAACTCATGAACTTGTTGCATGTTTTTTTACATAAAAATGACTTTCAAATCAATACCATATTTTTTTAGCAGCCCTAAAAAATTGGTATTGCCAGAAACTTTTAGAAGTCTTTGGTCAAGAAAAATATTGAAAAAATATTCCAATTGCGGCAAAACATATTTTCTGGAGGTGGCAAAATATTTGTTACGGCCTTATAAGAGGTCAACCAACCGCAAAATCTTTAAATTAGTAAGAATTTTGTATGAATAAGACAAAAACAAAAAAAAAGATTTTTGTTTAAAAAAATTTGCTATAGGGGTGTGAGGCATCACTTAATTCTAGACGAGGGGTCTGTTGCCCGTAGTATTTTGAGAACCCCTGATCTAGAACTTTTGAATATCCAAAAAAATCGAAAAAAACATTCTGTCAAAAAATAGATAGTGAATAGAACAGAACACACATTCCGTCAAATATAACATTTTAATTTTTCAATTTTTTTATGTTAGTACCGTAAACCGGGGGCAAATTGATCTCAATTTTCAGAAAAATCTGAATATTTCCGAGTTTTTTTTGTTAGAGTTATTCCCAACTATTTTTAAAATGAGTACTGGTGCCAAGGCCACAAAACGTTATTAAAAATTTTGTTCTAAAAAATATTTAAGCGTTGATTTGGAAAATTTACAGCTGAAAATTTTAAAATGTAGCTTCGGGGTGAAATTGATCAATCTATTTTTTTAGGATTTTCTAGTGTCATGTGCACAGAAATGTATAGGAAATCAATTATTCCTTCATTTGAGGTCATTTAAATAACAATTCAAGGGTTTGAGGATACAAAACCCTTATTCAATCCACCTACAGGTGTGGTCATGCCTTTCCAAAATTCGATTAAAGCACTGATCTGCACGTCATCCGGAGATCATTCGGGTTATCCCCATGCGGCCAAAACCCTTGAAATGAACACAACTTTGCTAGTTTTTACAAACCAAGACGTTCGATATGTCGCATGATGGGATTCGGTTCTGGTCATTCGTGGTGCTTTTCTGTAAAATAGTTTTTTCTCACTTGATTAAATTGTAATTATAAGTATTTGATTGCTTATTCAACTCATCAAGTATCGGCTAGAAGCGAATTAATATGTTCAGCGTCTATTAATATTGTTTCGATGTGTTGAAAATATGTTTCTTTACAATAGATAAAATGGAAACGAAAATGCTGTTCAGAAAAATATTAATCTTTATGCAATTTAATAAGTGTTTCGATGAGAGCCAATAACAAAAAGAACCTTCAGATGATTATTGAACATGTCGGATTAAAAAAGTTTAAAATTAAATTACATAATTCCTCTGGAAATTTACGTTTGTTTTCAGTAATACGTTTGATCAATTTCACCCCGGTGATCAATTTGCCACCGGATGACGGTACTACTGTTAGTGGTCTGTTAGTGGCTTCCGAACAACATACCAAACATTCCGAAGGTAACTGTCCGTGAGATCCAGGAAGCCCTTCCGCTATCAGTTTCCAATCGAACTGTTCGTCGCGTAGCACAGATATTGAATACCAAAGTTACCCGAAAGCGCCCATTTATCGCAAGACAAACAAAGCCAAACGCCGTCATTTTGGTAATTTTTGGAATTTTTAAAAACCCCTATGTAACGCTTTAGGTACTGTCCTAAAGTGTCGAAATATTCATTGTACTTTGTTCTACGACACCCCGTTTCTTCAAAACCGATACCACCAGCAAGATATCGATTTTCAGATATCGTCCACTCGAAAAATGGAAAATACATCTTCAAATATAGCTTAAATAGGGGTCCCCTATTAGGTTTGCTAAAGAGCATGCTGGTAAACCACTAGAGTTCTGGAAAATGGTTCACTATACAGACGAAGTTCATGTGTTTCGCAGATCGAGTGAAGAACTTCAGGAGTGCCACATCCGAGGTACAGTGAAGCTTGGTGGAGCGAATGTGATCGTCTGAGGGCATCTTTCATGGGGTGGAGGTGGAGCTTCGTGGAAATCGACGGGATAATGACTGCAGATTCCTTTATAAACGTCTTATGAGAAAAAGTCTCGCTCTCCAGATGAGCTTTGAAGAGGAGGACAACGACTCGAAGCATGATGCCAAGAAAACCAAGTCTCTCTTCTGTTATTGTCGAACCGACCCGCTTAAATGGCCTCCACAAGACCCGGATCTCAACCCCATCGAATATTTGTGGACGATTCTGGATGCCAGAGCTGATGAGTGTTACCAATAAAAATAACTATTGAAAGCTGGATCCACAGCACCTAAAGAACCTGCAGATAGCGTGCCAAAGTGCCTACAGCAGCTCCTGAAAGCCAAAGGAGGAAAATAATAAAAAGCTGTCCAAATAGCTTCTTTTCATTTTAATTTATTTTTTCTGTAGACAAAATGCACTTTTTCGTCACTGTTTTTTCCTGCTTCTGGTATGTAGGTGTGAAACCAATTTGCCAATCGATCCAGTCATCCTGCATCTGGGTTTCAAAATCAAGACGCTGAATCTAGATTATATGTTCTGGAATCTGGTATCTGAAATATCCAGAATACGAATCTGCCAATATTGTGATCCTAAATCCGGAAATTTGTAAACTGTAGTTTGAGCCTTATATTTTGAATACAAAACGAGGGAGCTGGATGTAAAAAGATAAAATCTCTGAGTCAAGAATCTGAATCTGTATATAGAATAGAAATCTATATATACAAAAATGGATTTCTGTCTGTCTGTCGGTCTGAATCTTATAGACTCGGAAACTACTGAACCGATCAACACGAAAATTGGTATGTAGGGGTTTTTGGAGCCGGGGAAGGTTTTCGTGATAGATTGAGACCCCTCCTCCCTCTCCAAGGGGGGGTGGGATTTTCTGCCAAACAAATGAAACACAAATTTCTGCATTACTCGAAAATTAATCAAGCAAATGAAACCAAATTTGGCATGTGAAGGTTTTAAGGTGCAACAAATGTTTCTATAAATGTCCCCCCTCTCTAAGGGGGGGCTACCATAGAAATGAAACATACATTTCTGCATAATTCAAGAACTAATCAAGCAAACTGAACCAAATTTGGCATGTGGAGGTTTTAGGAGGCAAGAAACATTTCTAAAGTAATTCAACACTCCTCCCATCTTACTGGGGAAGAAGCTGTCATTGAAATGAACATACATTTCTGCATAACTCGAGAACTAATCAAGAAATGGAACCAAATTAGGCATATGGAGATTTTAGGGTACAATAAATGTTTCTATGGTGGTTAAACACTCACACCCCTCTCTAAGGGGAGCTGCCATACAAATGAAAAAAAAATTACAGGGGGCACACAAACACAAACTTCTGCATAACTCGAGAACTAATCACGCAAATGGAGCCAATTGGGATGTGAGGGTTCTGGGGTATGAGAAATGTTTCTATGATGGTATGACACTCCTCCCTCCTCTGAAAAAAGAGGGGGTCCCATAAAAATATTACACATATTTCAACCAAAAATATTCCAACCAAACATGACAATTGAAAATTTTCGGAAAACTCTGAAGAAAAAAGGGAAAATTCTGAAAGTTGAATTCCCATATGTTCTACGCACGATGAAACGCACTCCTATATCTTCTTCTATCTATACCAATAAAAAAGTATCGCCGAATGTGTTGATAAGAGCAGAACTCGAGGAAGGAATTGTCCGATTTAGGGCTGTCTTTATTCTATCATATTTTCTGTATTAAACATTTATTCCATGTAACGGAGAAACATGTTATTCGCAAGCGGTTGAAAAATCTTGAACGAGAATTGAGTCTGAAAATAATATTATAATGATGAGTTTTGTTAGAAATACTAGGAATTTTATAGTAAAAGGTAAATTCAATGGGGTCGATTAGAAGATCAGTGAACTTGCTCACAGTAAGAAAACGTGAATGTTTGAAGGTATTGATAACAGAAAACAAATTTTGGGCGGGACGAAGTTTGCCGGGTCAGCTAGTTATTTATATAAAAAATTGATAATCAATTAAAATCTTTGATTTGGATTTTATAAACCACTATATAAACTGGATTTGGGATCCCAATAAGAATGAGATATATTAAATATTTGGCCATGCAAACTAAACACAAAAATCATGAGTTTTGAGTCTGAAACGCCTGCTGAGTAGTGTATACAATCGATTTATTAAATTTGGAACTGACTATTAGCAATATGTTATGAACAAATTTTTCCTCAATCGGATTCAGGAGAAAATCCTCAGTGTGTGGACAACAAAGTATCATTTCGGAAACGATCCAAATGAATTAGATGTAGTACACATTGTAGAAAAGCAAATCAGAAATCTAGGAGCATGAATCGAAATCCAATCGTACATCGAAGCAAGTACAGTCAATGATGGAAAAATTAAAAAGTCTACGAAAATGGACCTATGCAATACTGCAACATCGAAGAAGCGGTGAGCTTATAAGTCGTATCCATATTCAATTGAGTGGCAAAAACTGAGCAAAAAAAAAAAATGGGTGGGTTATATCTATGATATAACCGCAAGGTTTACGTGGGACTACCTTAGCTTAGCAATCATTTGTTTGTATTGATTAAATTGTTGATTGATTGAAACAATATCCGAATTCAATATATTTGCTTTGTGAGTAAAGAGACTGAATAAATGCCATGTTTCATGCATTGTGATAGATTATGTTCTTCATAACAAGTAAATTTAACGACAGTCCTTTTACGTTTGGTGTATATTTGGACAAAAAAACGGAATATTCGGAACGGAACGGAAGAATTATCAAACGGTTATTTTATTTCACATTTCCCTCTGAAGTTTGCATCTCTCAAGTGTACGTACTTCTCGAACCGCGAATTTGCTTGGTTTGATGAACTTCAGGCACTCAGTTTCGATTTTGCCATGTACGTCGAACGCATATTGTTCAATTAATAGGCGTTATCGCAGCAAATGGTTATCAAAATTTTGCCTTATCGTCAAATGGTATGCGTAAAAATTCAGTTAGCAGAAGATATGAAGGCATATTCTTCAATACAATCTTGAACAACCGAGCCAAAGTGTTGTGTTCGTACCCGCTTTTGTAATATGTGTTGGGAAAACACTTTTCGGAGTGCAAAAAAAAAACATACGGGTGCAGAAGTACCCCTTGTATGAACCAACAATATTCTAGTCTGCACAAAGACAAGCGAGTACAAAAGTACTCGCAGTTCGCATTTATTTGCAAAGCCCATTTCCTCAGACACCTTGGTTGTGAAGTCTGTGTTGGGGAAACACATTTCAGTCGGAACAAAAAAGCCTCCGACTTGCATGTATTTGCAATGCCAAATCCCCCACGCTCCATGGATTTGAAGTCTGTGTTAGGGAAACTCATTTACTCATTTCAGTCGGATCAAAAATACCCCCAACTTTCATGTATTTGCAATGCCAATTCCCCCACGCTTTATGGCTTTGAAGTCTGTGTTAGGGAAACAAAGTTCAGTCGGATCAAAAATACCCGCGACTTTCATGTATTTGCAATGCCGATTTCTCCAACACTGCGTGATTTTGAAGTCTGTATTAGGGAACACATTTCGGTGAGAACAAAAGTCCCCATACCTCCATGTATTTGCAATGCCGATTTCCCCAAGGCTGCTTGATTATGATGGCTGTGTTGGGGAAACCGTAAATCGGGCCAATCAAAACGAGGCAGTTAGGGCGTTTGGATAACGCTTAACACTTTACATTTATTCAATTGTTTATCTATTGAAAAATGATTTTATTAATTGCGATAGAAGCGTAGCAATATTCCCTATCAATTGATGCAAACATCTTTCCGATCCAGTAAGAAATGTTCGAGTTATAAGCATTCGGAATCTTTCATTTTTTCCTGCATGTTCTGTGTTTAGGTTTTCATTTTACCCCCCATATTCTCCGGTTAGACGTAGTCCCACGTCAACAGACAATATCAAAATGTAGTTTCACAATGTTTCTTCGGTCGGTGGATTATAATTAATCCAGAATAGCATAATGTTACTCATAAACTTGATTTCGCCCCGAAATTCTCATCATTTCACTTTCAGCAAACGCTCCTTATGTTCGATTACATTACCAGTTGTGCCCTTCGCATTGCGTAAACACAAACATACACCCAAACCAAGGACCAGTAGAGAGAGAGCGAGTTGTCTGTCGGTTTTATGCAAATGGGCCCTCAAAGTACCCTCGTTTCGTGTGGATTAAAAGCACTCCGAGGAGCGATGCGTCCCTCGGAATCGACATCTGTTCGGTTCAGGTTCAATTCACTCCGATGGCTCATTCCAGACACAACATATGTATGCGCCCAGGGAGATTGTCTTCGCCGATATCGATCACTTTGAATGTTTTTTTTTCGTTGTCGATGCAAACCGAACTTCTTTCCGTCCAAGCGAAGGAACTCCCGAAAAGGTGTAATTAAAAAATGCATGCAGCCCAATGCACAGAGGAGATGAGGTGTAGCGATAGCGGATTCATAAACGTAAAACCCCCTCTTTCACCCGGCAAGGATAAGTGATCTATAATTGTATGCACCCTCGTGTGTGTTTCGGAATGTTCTGATGTGATGTGTTTTCATTTCTTCGTTCGTTTTGTTCTCTTCACTGTGGCCAATGCAAAAGTATGTAATTTCGAAAAAATTGATCGAACTTTGTGGAATACAACGCAAATTAGACACGAAACATCATTCCTCACGAAGATCGTTGCTTCCCTCGCGTTCTGTTTTCTTAATCCGATGATATGCCGCCGTTCGTCATTTAATACGAGGAAGCATACAAAGCAGCACAGAAACGGGCATTTTTTCCGCTTTATTTTCAAACAAACGAACCAAAACGGAAGTGATATACACGGAATGCATTTCATTCAATCAACATTTGAAGCTCGGCTGTTTGTCAGTCGGTACGACACAAATCCAACGGCTCTGTGTTTTGCTTCCTATCGGTCCGCGTGTGTCATGTGTTTGTTTGAAAAAAAAAAGTTTTTTTTTCTACAAACAATCTACATCGAATTAAAGCTGGGCACTCAACATTCACACATCCGCGCGGGGTCTGTTGGGTAAATATTTCCGATTTCCGAAGGACCCAACACTTCAAGACTTCCACAGCCGGATTAGTCGGTTGAGACAGATGCGAAATCATAAAATCAATTCCCACTTCGGGGCGAAACACCGCTGGAAAATCCCGGCTATCGACGATATCGCGGAAACCCCATCCCCTCAAGTGCTTCCAGCAGGCATCGAAACAATTAATTGCTTTGTTTGTTTGAAATCGGATGATTTATCGGCCTTCGGTTCGGTTAATAGCTTTTCTATGCAAATTGCGCAACCTTGTAATGTTTGCCGCTTCGCTAGAAAATATTGCATTGCAGCAGCCCCCGGACCCGGACCCGTGGATTCGGCCAACTTGTTGGTTCTACTTCTGCCAGCACCAGCACCAGTAACTCTATACCGGTGATGCGTTTCGGGGCACCATAAGTAGGGCTATAAAACGCACCAAAATGAGGTCGTTTACCAGAGGAGCGCAAATTGTTAGCATCGATACTGATGAGTGACGGGGTGAAAGCGACGGACGTTGTCGGATTCTGTAGGGATGCCTAGGTTGTTTTCGCGGTGGGTTTGCTTGACGCCTGACGAGTTTACAATCTGCAATGTTTGAACACAATGCAACAGGAAGATTTTGAAGAAACTGTTAGGTGTACAAGTATGACTTGGCGGATTTTATTATTTCGATTTAAAAGGCTTTCGTTAGAAACAAAAAGTTTCCTGCTACTTGATTCAAAGTATCAGAACCATGGCCCATTTTTTAGAAAATATACGGATTCTACGCTGGTAGAGATTGGAACCGCTCTTAAGAACGCACTGGACCGGACAAATTACAATCTGAAGGTGTATTGTCTAAGAAATATGGTGCTTGGGATAGAACCTCCTAGTTCACTCTGTCTGAATATTTTTTGACAGATCCATGAACATGTGATCAGGCGTTGTCAAAAGGTAAAGTTATCCTGTCAGATCTATTCTCGTCTTCTGGTTGGTTTTCTTTCAGAGCTCTGTCCATGCGTATTGATATTTTTCGATGGCTTTCCATGTTCTTACCGTTCACCAGTAATAGGTCCAGGCGGTAGGTGCTTCCAATATTTTTTTAAAATTTTCTTTATGTTTGTTCGAAGACAGTTGAGAAATGTTGAAAAAAATACATTTTTACTTAACTTACTAATGGTAGTTAATGACGTCGCTCCAAACAAATTACAACTCCTTTGAAAAAGGTCAGAGTTAATCATATTTTCACCAATATACGAGGTCTGTTCAAAAAATATCGCGACTTTCTAATTTAAGCGGGTTCGTATATTCGATTCTAGATTTTTTATGGCATTATGTTGGTACTCATCTCCCTCACTTATGCTGACAAGTACGGCTATTCTGAATGTTCAGTTAATTTTTGACAACTGCTTTTCTTACATGTGTTTTGATTCATCTTCGATTTTTGTCTATTGCAAAAATGGATCGAAGAATCTGTATCAAATTTTGTGTGAAAAACAAAATTAAGTGCGCGAACACATTCCGAATGTTGATTGTGACATCTGGTGAACCTACCTTGGAGCGAAACAATGTTTATCGGAGTTCGGAAAAACGTTCTCGGAGGGTCGAAAAGATGTAAACGGCGCAAAGCGTGCCGGAAGCCCAAATATACGTAACCCGCGTAATTTCGATAGTCGCGATACTTTTTGAACAAACCTCGTATATGCATATTGAATGGGCCCACAGTCCTGAATTCTTATTGCTTACTGCAATATGCAATTTTAAGACATTTGGCATCATTTTTTTTTGGAAACCCCGATTTCCGTTACTCCCCCCTTACGTGATTTTTCGATTTTCAAAAAACTCAAACTTTGACTGCGTTGCGCCACTCTCCCTTAAGTCCGATCGAGCTGATATTTTGCATAAGGTGTTTTTCCGAGGTAGTGGACATTTTTTTGGGTTAAGATTTTCGTGAAAATTGGTAATTTTGTTGTTTATCGTAAAATATTAAACCCTTATTTTTTAATGTTTTTATTTGGCTACCCATTTCCATTTTAGAGTCTGAAAAATTATTTTTTCCACTTTTTCCCAAAAATGACTTTTTTCAAAATTTCATACCTTTTTAACCACATACCAAATTAAAGCCAATGAGCTAGTTTTCTATGTTTTTTTTTATGTTTATTTTTAACCTGGAAAGAAAATGGATTTTATTATCGTAATTATTGATTGTAATCGTTTTTTATTGACGTAGAACTACGTATTTCAGGAAGGGTGCCAAATCAGAAAACAGGTAACGTTTTTATTTTATTTATTATGTACATCAATGACATGCGACGAGTTTTACGATATTGCGATATTAATCTTTTTGCTGATGATACTGTGTTATTCATTGCAGCTAGGAATGTATATGAGGTCGTTAAACACTTGAATGGATTGGCGTTCTTTAAGTAGATGGTTGAAGTATAAGCAATTTAAATTGAACATAAGTAAAACTAAATATATGATAATCACGCGAAATCGCATAAATGAAAACGTCTCTATTGTAATTGATGATGAGACCATTGAACGCGTTCGGGAGATTAAATATCTTGGCGTGATTATTGATGATAAACTTAAGTTCAATACTCACATTGCACTATGGTCCAGGAGGTGCATTTAAGTGGAAATTAGCATCTAGAGCTCGACAGTGATACTCTAGACAAAAACTGTCTTCGACAAAGTTGTTACATATAATAGAGCGCTCATTTTTATGTTATCAAAAATAGGGTGACCAAAATTTACGATGAAATAAAAAATCTAACTTTCTTATCTTTATAGATAGAGGTAAACATAGTTGGACAACATTGTAGCTCTGGTTATTTTAAGTAACTTTGTGGAACAATATTTCTTTCTATCTCTTCAAATAACTGATATAGCGCTTTTTCTCTACGTTGAGTTAGGATTACCATGAAAAAAAGGTTTTTTTTTCTCTAACTTTTATATGTAAAATTCTAAATCAAAACTGTATTCGAATGACTTTTAGAGCTTTCCAATCCACGCATTTTACGGTGCAAAACTTGTATGTATCTTAATGCTACTCCAAGTTATTGATGTTTTTCCTCGAAAACACGACCTTTTCATTTGCTTGTCGTTCTTTTTGGGGCAAACATAATAAAAAAAATATTGATGGCATTTTAAAGAGCACATTTGACTCTATGTAAGGTGAAACTTTCAAAAGAGTGTTTTTTTTTGTATTTGAGTAAATTGAATTTGAAATTATGAGTTTTTGCATATAAATGAACAAGTTGCAATTTTTAAATGCATATAGTAAGCGTAGACTTTAAAGCAGCATCACTTCAGTTCAGTCTTATAGCCACTCAACAAGGAGGTTCAAAGAAGACACATTGTTGATTTCCTTTTTCGGTGGACGAAATATAGAAGACGTTATACAATTATTACGAGAAAAATTTCTGACTATTTTCTTTTTCTAAAATAGAATATATTTATTGTATAAAAAGAAAAGCGTATGTACATAACAACCTGTTTTAGTTGTTATAATGGAAATTAGGTTCATAGTAATAATTAAAAATCATACAAATAAAAAACCACAAAATCAAATGCTTAGCATTTTTCGGAATCAGAAGATCGGAATACTTTGGTGTTTGTCTATTACTATGAGATAATACTGGATCCGAAGCTGTTGCGAAGCCCAGTTCTTCAGCAGAAAATTTTTCTGTAATCTCCCGAACACGGTTACATTTCATCCTTTGGCTCAGCTCAGAGTTTCCTTTCTTGCCTTCTAGCAGTATTAGAAAAGATATTTCTAAAATTTCAGGCACTTTCTGGCACTCAAAACACATAAAGGGTGTGTCACATCAAATTGCATCACGGAAAAAACGCTGTAGAAATTTAATTTTTAGGAATTATATCTTCAGCTTTCGCCTATAATCAGATAAGAGTGTATAGATCACGTTGGCCATGCTTCTCTGTAAATTTTTCGTAAATTTGGAAAAATGTCGTCGAACGAAAAAGAGCGTCGTGAATTAATCCTGTGCACTCATTTCGAGAATCCGGAGTTGTCACATCGGGACATCGGTAAGATGCTGGGAATCGTCCAATCCACGGTCAGCAGAGTACTAAAACGATACTTCGAGAACCTAACCATCGACCGGAAGGTGAAGAACGGCAAAAATGGATGCTCCGTCAGTGAAAAAGATCACAAGCGCGTAGTTAAGCAGTTTAGACGTGATCCGAGAAGTTCGGTCCGGGATGTCGCCAATTAGCTGAATTTGTCAAGTTCATTCGTCCAGCGGACCAAGCAGCGGGAGGGCTTGCGTACATACAAGATTCAGAAGGCTCCTAACCGCGACGAAAGGCAAAACATGGTGGGGAAGACGCGAGCCCGGAAGCTGTACACCGAAATGCTGACGAAGCCGCATTGCCTGGTAATGGACGACCAAACCTTCGTCAAAGCGGACTTTCGTCAGCTGCCGGGCCTGTTGTTCTTCTCCGCAGAGGACAAATTCAGCGTTCCGGAGGAGATTCGCAAGCAGAAACTATCCAAGTTTGCCAAAAAGTACATGGTGTGGCAAGCGATCTGCTCTTGCGGAAAGCGGAGCGCCCCCTTCGTGATGACCGGCACGGTAAACGGGCAGGTTTACCTTAAGGAGTGCCTACAGAAGCGCTTACTACCACTATTGAAGCAACACGAGGGCCCGACCATCTTCTGGCCGGATCTCGCTTCGTGCCACTATTCAAAGGACGTGTTGGAGTGGTACGAAGCCAACGGGGTCACCTTCGTGCCAAAGGAAATGAACCCGCCCAACGCGCCGGAACTTCGCCCAATAGAGAAATATTGGGCGATTATGAAGCAGGCCCTCCGGAAGAACCCAAAAGTTGTCAAATCGGAGGCGGACTTCAAGAGAAAATGGATTTCTGTTCGAATAAAAAAACAACAACCTGACGTTGTACAGAACCTTATGGACGGGGTAAAGAGGAAGGTGCGAGCATACGGGCTTGGGCTCGAAGTATGAATAAAAAGAAAATGCCAAAAGTTGTTTAATAGTTTTTATTTTACTGTCTAAAATTTTCAAAAGGATCGGTCTACTGGGCGAATTTCTACAGCGTTTTTTCCGTGATGCAATTTGATGTGACACACCCTTTATTTATTTTTTTTGGGAATTTGAAAAAAATACGTTTTTGAGAAAAATTAATTTTAATTTTTGAAATATTTTTGAACAATTTCCTACATTTCATCTTTTGACATGAATTGTGTAGGTATCATAGTTTTTAAGTTATAAATTTTTGTAAAAATTTAAGACAACCAAGTTGGCTTTTTTCAAAGAGTCTAATTATTTTTCGAATATTTCAAGTATGCAATGTTGCTTAAATGACCCATGTCTTTACACCCACAACGTTTCACTGCTATCTGAGATGGTGCTGCCGACGGCCAGTCGAATTGGCATGAAATTCGTCTTACATAACATGTCTAAAAATCAGAGATGTGTTTTTTTTCGTTTTTAAGTCATGTTTTCAGTCCTCGTTCAATATTTATATGCGACTAGACTGGATGTATGCGACTAGAATTCAATTCATTGGCTTATGTGTATTTTTTTCAAAAAAGGCTAGCAAATTGGCTTTAATTTGATATATCGATCATCTGAATCGGACCAGTTATACCAGGACCAGTAATAAATTTTTGAAAAAAGTAATTTTTGGAAAGAAAGCGAAAAATGATTTTTTGGACACTCGGTTAACTTTGAAAAATCATAACTCAAAAACGAAAAAAGCGCTTCTCTGGTTACGACATATGTTATGTGAAAAATCCTCAACTTTTCAGAAAAAATATAAAAATATATAGTGCTTTTGGTCCCGAGACTATGAAAACAATCAACGAATACAATTAATAAAAACAGTATTTTTTCAAAAATGATGATTGGTGATTGGCTTTAATTTGATATGTCGATCATCTGAATCCGTCTAGTAGTTTAAAAGTTATGAATTTTTGAAAAAAGTCATTTTTGGAAAAAAGTCAAAGGAGGGTTGTGTCCAAAACACGACCGCATAGTTGACGTAGGATTCCGTTAGGCTTTCTGTTGATTTTGGATATGTTTGAAGAATTACATCAATAAAAACATGTTACTTTAATATAGAGAAAACATATTTGAAATGGAAAAGGTAATGTTCTTTTATAATTTTTACTTCCTGAGTGTTTATTCCACCCAATGCGAATTTTAATTGGACTAACAACACCTAATACTATATGTAGAACATACAGAAAATCACTTTTTCTAATATTTCTTCACTTATCCAATTTTTCTCGCCGTATAAACATTCTCCGTATAAATATTCCTTGGGTCAAAAAAAAAACAGACAGCTGAAACCAAACGACCGGTTCTCCAGCGGGAACACACCTTGGTTTTTATTCATAAAAATTGAAATAAATCGTTTCATATATCAAGTAATTTTAAACACAACAGCTACCATATAAAATTTTACACTTACACTTGTGCTAAATTTTTCACAATACACGATCGGTCATTGATAAGAAATTTCACGAAGCAACCAACATTTAATTTCCAAATTAAAATTTTGTTTGCTAGAATTAATCGTATCACTCACCTTACTTGCAATATAAAAATGCCCCCGACTTGCATATGTTTGAAATTACGGTTTCTCCCGGGCACCTTGGTTTTGATGTTTCTGTTGATGAACACATTTCGGTGGGAGCAAAAGCTCCACCTACTTTCATGTATTTGCAATGCCGATTTCCCACAGGCAGCTTGGTTTTGATGTCTCTGTTAGGGACTCGCCGCATGTGTCGTCAATTCCGACCAATCAGAAGAGGGTATTTCCGTTAGGATAGGGGTTGAAATTTTTCAATTATTCGATAGTTAGTTTCATGACATATGTTATTTTCTTCAATATAAAAAATTGTTATGGAGTGCCGAAATCGATTGACGTAAAAATACTATGAATACATCATGAAATGACTGAGCAATAAGCGTTTGAAATTGGACAATTTTCACGATGAATTCGATTTTCGATTTTCAATTTGTACCCCAATATGTTCCCGAAAAACGTAATCCTACGTCAAAAGAGGAAAAAGTTGACAAAGTCAACAAAGTCGGACAACCCTAAAATGGAAATGGTCACCCTACAGAAAAAAAATGAAAAAAATGCGGGTCTAATGTTTTGCGATAAAGAACAAAACTACAATTTTTCACGAAAATCTGAGGACCACTATATCGGTTTGGCATGGAGTGGCTGTGTATACGGATCGGATTTTCGTTAAAAGTGGTAATTTTGTTTTTTTTCGTAAAACATTAGACCCGTATTTTTAAGTTTTTTTTTATTAGTGTGCCGATTTCCGAAAAAAAAAATTCCACTTTTTCCCCAAAAATTTCTTTTTTTAAAAATTCATAACTTTTAAACCACTGAATCGATTTAGACGATCGGCTTATCGACATACCAAATTGAAACCAATGAGCCAGCCCTTATTGAAAAATATTGTACATGCAAAAAAAATTTATGTTATTTTTGTAAATACTGATTGTAGTTGTTTTTTGTTGTTTTCATGGCTTCGGACTAGAGGGCGTCGTATTTTTTTATATTTTTTCTTGAAAACTGAGGATTTTTTACATAACATATCTCGATATCAGAGACGCTATTTTCTCGTTTTTGAGATATGATTTTTAAAATTTAACGGGTGGTCCGAAAAATCATTATCCCCCTTCAACCAAAATCGACTTTTTGCAAAAAAATAATTAACATTTGAACTATTGAAACGATTAAGATGATTTACATATTAAATGCCTAAGGTAATCTTCTTTGAAAAAATATCACACTCGCTGTAATATTGGATTCTAGTCGCATGGGTCTAGTCTAGTCACATAGGAATTTTGAACGAATACTTAAAACATGTTAAATTTGCAAAATAATAACCCAAAAAAAATAACACCTCTCTGATTTCCAGATATATTATGTAAAAAAAACTCAGCTTTTCAGAAATTTTCATATGAAAAAATATAGCGCCTTCTATCTTTAACCGAGAAAACTGTGAAAAACTAACTAAATCAATAATTACAAAAACGAAAAACCATTTTTTTCGCCAAATTATTATTTTTTCGAAGAAAATTAACTCATAAGATTCAATTTGATGTGTCGATCATCTGAATCGGTCCAGTAGTTTGAAAGTCATAAATTTTTGTAGTGGAAAAAAGGGGAAACATTGTTTTCTCGAACCATCGGTTAACTTTGGCAAATCATATCTTAAAAACGAAAAAAAATAGCATCTCTGATATCGAGATATGTTATGTAAAGATTTTTACATTACAGCTTTCAAGAAAAAATATAAAAAAATAGCGCCCTCTATTCCAAAGCCATGAAAACAATATAAAACGACTAAAATTAATATTTACGAAATTCAAATCATTTTTTTCACAAGTTCCATACTTCTTAATAAAAGACTAGCTTATTGGCTTTAATTTGATTTATCGATCATCGAAATCGGTTTAGTAGTTCAAAAGTTATGAATTAAAAAAAAGGTAACTTTTGGGAAAAAATGGAGAAAAAAAAATTATTCGGGCGGGGATGGGCACCCCAAAAAAAAAATTAAAAAAATACGGGTCTAATGTTTTGCGATTAACAACAACATAACCACTTTTGACGAAAATCTCAGAACCACTATATCGTTTTGGCATGGAAAGGCTATATATTAGGGTGCCAGTGAAAATGGTCATCTCGTATTTCAAAAAGTTGCCCCATAAACATGTTCGCCACCTCGAAAAAACACCCTTTACAGAATATCAGCTCAATCGGACTTAAGCGAAGGTGGCGCAAAGCGGTCAATGTTTGAGTTTTTGAAAATTGAGGCATGAGGCTTTATTGCCTTTTCAGATTATATTTGGCAAGCAGTGGTTCAAAGACAATGGTTTCACTGTGGTTCCCGAAGAGATAATTATGAGAATATCCCAGAACTAAGGCTGATTGATGAATACTGGTCGATTATGGTGGGCAAAGCGAAGAGGGAGGGTAGAAATGTAAGTGACGAGCAAAAATGGAATTTGACTGCCAAAACAAGTTGAAGGATGAAAACTGCGTAGACTGAGCTATGAATTTTAGTTAATTCTGGAAATTTGGACTAAAAATAAACCGGAAACCCATCAATTTCTTACTCGATGAGTTGAGAAATGAAAAATAAAACGCACAATTTAAATCGCTAACGAGATTTTTGTGTTAAATTCCAGAAAGCCTTTGAAGAGAGAATCAATCTCTGGCATAAGTGCACTGTATCTAACTGAGACTGACCTGAAGACTAGAAATTGAAAAATTCGAAATCATTTTCAATGGACGAACCATAATATTTCGAGTCTTTTTACCCCTTTCCTTCAATTCCAAACCATACAACGTTCTCAGTAGCAATTTTCACGTTATTTTTACAATCATTTACAGTTAAATCAAGTTCCCACGAACATTCTTATCACCAGGAAAAGGGTTTCGCATAAACAGAACAAAACCTTGTAACCTTAGTCCTGAGCCGCTCTGAAATTCGACGCTAGACGCTACCCGTTATTCTTTGCAACCTGAGCGAATTCGGTTTATGCTGCGAAAGTCTCGTGACGGTTTGCTCATTGTAGCTGATTCCGTTTATTAATAGTCCTCAGCTAAATGCCGATCCGCGCTATCTGCGGCGTTTGCAAATGATGAACCTCAGCGTAGAGCGTAGCTCATTTTGAAAATACCAATCAGCTAACATTGTAGTGTTCTCTCGGTGCAAAATTGATTACCGCGCATCTTATTAATCCCGTTACCATTCTCTCTCGCATACTTTCGCCATAAGGTGTTGGAATTGTGGACCAGTATCTGGGGCTTCGGTGGTCGAGTGGTAAGGCAGTGCTAAGCATGGCGATGTCCTCGGTTTCAATTTCCGACGAAAATTCAAAGAAAACTCATCTGAGGCCCAAGCAATTTTACAATGAGAAAGCGAAGTTCCCTTATGGCACTTAGTGCCAACCATTGCAAGGGAAGAAGTAGTGCCCCAGCCAGCCCCGAGTTAATTTTCTGTTGGTATGCCGAATGTGCCCTTTAAATCCCTAACTGCACATTGTAGCGGAGCACGCGTTCGACGTTGTTTTTGTTTTGAAGAAATCCGCAAACCATCCGTCACCGTCATCTGTCACGCCGCTGCGTGTATAGCCTTCCCGCCAGACGCAACCACGATTCACGCTCGGCACACGCACCAGTGCGGGAATCGCGTGTTTCCAAGCGCCAGGTGCCAAACGGTGGCCAAATTCGATAGTTAGTTGGAAGAATCCATCGTTTCCTGGCAGTGCAATGTGTGAGGAATGTTTCCACAGTTTGGGCACCGTTCGACGCAACGATTCTCAAGTGGCATTTCTATTTAGGCGACACTCGAAATTGACTCTGAAACTCTAGGTGACCACTTTCAACCTTACGAGGAACCCGTGGGGGAAGTGGGGGGGTGAACGGGTGCATCAATTAAAATTGCTACACTGTCTCCGAGCGGCGTTGCTATCGCCGAGAAATGTGCTCAGGCCAACGAGAATTTGATATTTTGTTTGTACTTTCGTCAATTCTACCAGAGACCGAACGCCAGGCGGCATTCCGTCGGTTCGTTCGCAACGTATCGAAGCCCGAGGAGATGATAGTCTTCGCGGGGGTATTCTGCGTTTAAGATCCGTCAGCGTCTTCTGCGGCCCGTTCGGTTGAGCCAGCTTTTTCGGAAAACGAACCTTCACTTTGCTATGACTGCACTGAAGAACTGACAATATTCGCGGCACGTTTCTAATTACAATTTTTCAACAACTACTTCGTGAACCATCCCCCCCCCACCTCCACTACCAATGCCCACCGCTGGTAGTACACTTCGAATAGCTTCCAAAGCAGAAGCCTTGGCTAGTTGACATTCATGATCGCAAAGCCATTATTCATTTATTTAAGCATGTATTAAAAATGTATAAATATCTTCTCGGTAGAATCTAGCGGCAAACGATGCGCGAATGATGCGACAACAACGCTGGCGATGATGGCCCCGGGAAGATTCCGATGACAACGCGCCCCGCTTGAAATCGAGCCGTGGCGTTCGAACCGCGAACTATTTTACGACCCATAACCGTTGTCTAGCCGGTGGTCGTGTAAACAAGGGCACATGCGAATCGGCCGTATTTACATATCCAAAGGGAAAGAGCGAACGAACGAACTCTCGGACGGAATGTGCTTCATCGAAGGAAATTAATCCGTAATGGTTTGGAGGTTAGTGAAGCGTATTTTTTTTTATGCAACGCCACCCCGGCTGGTCGATGATCGTCTGCGGTGGGCTGAAAAAATTACCAGGAATTAATCAAACCTTGTGCTTCGGAATGCCATGTCACGATCGATCGTTTGGGGAATGATAATGTGTCGATTTGTTGGAATCGCGCAACAATTTGGAGTATGTAGACATTTGTTTGGGGTTTTCAACTGGTATAACATGATTGTGAACTTCATGACTGAGTTATACAAATTCGAACACAATGGATATTTCTGGTTTCTGAATAAACTTCACATAAAAATATGAAACTGGATCTTGAAGGTTTGCTTTTAGTTCAAATCTTTAACAATTTTGGGTTTTTTTCGGTCAAATTATCTAAAAAACCCCTCTCCGTTTTTCTTGACGTGGGACTACGTTGTATCGTAAGGTACAGATATCTATTACGATTCCAGGAGCAGAAACGAAAGAGGCTCCGAGCAGGGTTGCCAACTATTTTTTTTTTTTTGAAAAATCAGGGAGAATGAAAAAAAAATCAGGGAAAATCAGGATAGCTCATTTTGGGTTGTCCGGAAAGTTCGTACCCATTTTTGAGAAAACAAAAGTATTATTTTTTAATTTTATATGCACAGTGTTGTTTTGCAATCAATTCAGGATGTTCTGAAATCTTTCAGGTAGCCTAAGCATTATCTAATTATGGAAACTAGTCCAGTTGCGAGCAGTATTTGTGGGAATGTATCGACTGGTTGCTTGGTAGAAGCTCACAATACAGAATTCCTCTCCAATACCACCTCAACCAGATCATATTTTTTTTCAGGTGAAGGCCGGGCCAGTCTGATTGTTTAAAATGACCTGTTTTCATCATCCGCCACGATTTGCTTTAAAAACAATCGATGCTTAGATGAAACGCACAAGTCGTAACGGTTTACGTAACCATGTTTCAACTGATGCACATGAACGGAGATATTAAACATATGTAGTGTACCTGCTAATTCATTTGTCGTGTCTCACGGATCATTCTTACAACTTCTTGCTTTACAAACAATTTAATATATATTCTTCAAGAAATAAAACACTTTTTAATAATAATTACAGTTTAATAAAAAAGATGCTTACACGTTCTTACTTCTAAAATTCTTGTACATTGGATGTTATTTGCTGCGAACATGTAGTGAAA
This sequence comes from Toxorhynchites rutilus septentrionalis, assembly GCF_029784135.1. NCBI lineage: Eukaryota > Metazoa > Arthropoda > Insecta > Diptera > Culicidae > Toxorhynchites > Toxorhynchites rutilus. The sequence goes on along the minus strand of NC_073746.1, from coordinate 302,854,478 downwards.
CCTGTATCGTTTTTATTTAACTGTACATAATTTTTGGTCGCTAATATTCCTTTCATCGTTTCCGTTCCAATTCTGTTTCTAATCTTTGTTTTATTGAGATTGAATTGCGAGAACCTTTGGGCATATGATTCCTATAGATTATATTTCTTTCACGTTAACTTCAAAATTCAAAAAAATTTCGACACTGTACCTTCGAAAATGCGAACAGATAAAGTGTAATCGAAAGGAAGAGTTAGCATTATATAAGCGCGGACCGGAAAGCACACAACCAGCAAAACTCCCAGTATATTTATATGGATTTTTTTTTCTGAGCAAAAAGTAAAAAATGCAAAAAGCAAAAAGTAACAAATCAGGGAAAATCAGGATCATTTTATAAAAATCAGGGAAAATTGAGTGTTTGTCAGGTTATCAGGGAGCGTGCCAAAAAGTCTGGGAAACCCTGAAAAATCAGGAAGGTTGGCATCTCTGGCTCCGAGAGTAAAAAAGAAACCTAATTTTCGACTTCAGCTTGCGAGCAGTCAACATCCACACAAAGGTTTTGTCCGTCGCGATGTCTGACAAGTGACAAGTGATTGTGGAACAAACGTATCATTGGTTGTGGATGCGTTGTGTCAGCTGTGAACTGTATTTCTAGAAGAGAAGAATGTTTGAGATGCATACTGAGTGCACCTTGTGCTTTGGTGATCAGAACAAAATGCGAACCTGTGGCAATGTTATGTCAAACATATAACAAATATTAGTAGTACTATTTTTTACAAGAGTGTATCTCTATCTCTCTCTCTCTCTCTCTCTCTCTCTCTCTGTGTCTGTCTTCCTGTGAATTTTTTACTCATTTTTTTTGTCTTTTAGGACAGTGGAGCGTGGAGTGGAGTTCGCATGTGTTCCGAATTTGCTCATGTTACGCTCGCGTATAATCAGAATTTTTTCTTCATATGCAAATGCACCTTCTATATATATTTATATTTGCAATTGTTCATCGGAGCATATCGTTCATACATTTTACTTTAGTATTGAATTGTTATTTTTTGTTTCAAATGTATTCAGAGACTCGTGTCAATGAAGCGCCACACAGTCTAATAAGTGAATTCATCTATTTACGTGTGCTTTGCTCTTCTCTCATAAACACTATTACCTCATTTTTACACGTGGGTTTACCTATACTACTACAATGGCTAGCTTCCACCATCACCTTAAATGCGAAAAAAAACATGATATTTACATAACTTCGGGATGCTGAACACGAATCTGGCATCCATTTTTTATTTGGGGCCGTCCATAAAGCACGTAATCCATTTTATTTGGGATTCAGATGATCGAGATATCAAATTGAAGCTTATAGGTTTTATTACTTACTTTTGCGGAAAATTAGTATTTTCGTATCGGTAATTATTGATTGAGTTAATTTTTCATAGTTTTCACGGTAAAAGATAGAGGGTGCTAGGAGGCGATCAGGCGTAGTGGTAACATCCAGACCTCTCACGCAGAGATCACGAGTTCAATTCTCACTCTCACTTCTTCTTCTAAAAACGGAAGTAAAAGTTATGAACCAGCCATAACGTGTGCGAAAGCCACTATAATAGAGAAAAAAACCATAAAAAATAGAGGGCGCTATATTTTTGTATATTTTTGCTAGTAAGCTAAGGTTACTTTTACGTAATATATCCGAAATTCAGAGAGGGGTTATTTTCCGTTTTTGAGTTATTATTTTGCAAATTTAACATGTTTTAAGTCTTCGTTCAAAATTCCTATGTGACTAGACTAGACCTATGTGACTAGAACCCAACTTCCCGCAATTCCAATCTTTATTAAAAAAGGTTGGATTATTGGCTTCAATTGAATATGTCGATCATCTATATCGGTTCAGTAGTTCAAATGTTATGATTTTTTGCAAAAAGTCATTTTTGGATAAAAGAGGGAAAATGTTTCTTCGGATCACCGGTTAATTTTGAGAAATCATATCTCAGAAAAAGCATCTCTGATATCGAGAGATGTTATGTAAAAAATCCGCAGCTTTCAAGAAAAAATATGAAAAAACTAGAACTGGGTTATTTTTTTTATATAACCGCAAGGTGGACGTAGAACTAACGCTTGCTTAGCAAATTTCCAGAGTATGTGCCAGTTTATATATGGGTTCAATAGCCTGTTTTCAAAGCAATTTTGAAGCTATTGAAACAAGTTTTCGGGTCAATAATTGACAATCATATAACTCTTCGACATTTTGTCTTTCGAATGAAATGATTATCATACCACCCCGTTCATCCGGCAAAGAGGTATCAACGTTCAAAGCACTATAGCGTCACTATCTCGTCTTCGAAACTTTGAACTTACACCCCGGTACAGAAATAAAAGACGTAGTCCTACGTCAAAATATAGCGCTCTCTAGTACAAAACCATGAAAACAAAATTGTAAAGGGTTGTATCTAGCACACGACCGCATATTTTCGACGTAGAACTACGCAATTATATTATGCAATCCACTTGTTTACCACTGCGAACATTATTTTAGAATGCATCAAATTTCTTGTAACAGATTATGTTCTTCGTTACAAATAAATATGATGAACATCCTTTTACGTGTGATATGATGGCTAGAGCTACCAAAATATGTGAACGGAGAATTGTCAAACGATAATTGTATTTTACATTTCCCTCTGAAATTATTGCACATCTCATGTTTACGTAGTTCTCGAACTGCGAAAGTTCATTCTCCTCTAGTATCTGAAATGACGATTTTCCCAGGCTTCTCAGTTTAAAAGTACGTTTCAGGGAAACATATTCCGGTCTGCACAACGGCAAGCGAGCATAAAAGAATTCAACACCAAAAAACACCTCTAATTGCATGTATTTGCAATGCTGATTCCTGCAGCTAGAACGATTATGAAGTCTGTGTTGGGGAAACCGTAAATTGGGCCAATCAAAACTTCGCAGTTAGGGTGCTTAGATAACGCAAACACTTTGCGATCTGTTAAGAAATGTTCAAGTTATAAGTATTCGAAATACGGGTAGGGTTAGCACACAAATCGACAGCACAAATGTATGGGAAAAAGGAAGTTCTTCCAGTTTTCATGGTTTTGAACCGTTTAGAGATTAGCGAATTGTAATGTATATCAAATCTTAGAGAATTTCCGATTCGATTGGTATGCAAATCATGAGAATTCGCTCACAGTGAAAATAGTTAATAACGTTAACTTTATTTAAAAGATGATGATGATCCCGCCTCCTTCCCCTACAGAGGATTGAGCAAGACGAGTTATCTAAAAGATAATTTATTTTTATCAGCATTGAATCCAGTTTAACAAAAGAAAACGAACTGATTTTATTTACAGATATAAATTCGTTTATAGTATTGCAATGCCAAAAACAACCCAAGCCGATACCCAGTCGTGTTCGCCACAGAGCCGACACGGTCCCGACCAGACTCTTGCAGCCAATTGGTCCACCAAAGCACAAGTCCAACCGCCAGCCTTGTTTTGGATTGACAATGAATATCCTCATCCAGACCAGAAGATTATGATAGACATAATAGAGACGAATACAAATTGAAAACAAAAAATATAACATAAATCAAAAATTTTTCAAAATTGTATAAACAATATAATCCGTTTAAAAAAAACTTCGTCAGGTTGAAAATATTAAAAACAAAAAAAATAATCAAGAAAACTGTTCACATTAAGATATCTGTTCGTATAAAACGTTGTCAGTCAAAAAATATTTGTCATAAAAAAAATTGAAAAAAAACTTTCGGCTGTTAGGAAAACACAGCCTTAACGTGTGAAATACAGTTTCTCTTAAATTCCGCTAGTGCTGTTGCACGTTTAATATGTGTTGGCATCGAGTTGAAAACATTTACTCCTTTAAAATATAGAGAATTTTGTGAAGCACATGTTAAGAAAAGTGGTGTTCTTATTTCATTCGCGTCTCTAGTATTACATCTATGAAAGTCACTTCCTCCTTTAACTCGATCACACAAATATCGAGGCAGCAAACCGTAAACTACTTTAAAAATGGGCACCATAGTTAAATAAACAATTCTTTGCTTCACAGATAACCATTGCAAAGCGTCCAGCATCAAATATGAGGAAGTGAACATGTTGCATTGTAAAATCAAACGCATTATTTTATTCTGCAAGCGCTGTAATCTCGATATTTGTGTTTCATTGGCCAAAAACAAAATGGAAGAACAAAAGTCCAGATGAGGAGAGATTATTGATTTGTATAGCTGTATTTTACTGCAAATAGTTAAATCGTTTCTTAGTCGACAAAAGATTTCATAATTCTTGGCAATTTTCTTGGTGATATTGACAATGCACTATGGTCCAGGAGGTGCATTTAAGTGGAAATTAGCATCTACAGCTCGACAGTGATACTCTAGACAAAAACTGTCTTCGACAAAGTTGTTACATATAATAGAGCGCTCATTTTCATGTTGTCAAAAATAGGGTGACCAAAATTGTCGATGAAATAAAAAATATAACTTTCCTATCTTTATAGATAGAGGTAAACATTGTTCGACAATATTGTAGCTCTGGTTATTTTAAGTAACTTTGTGGAACAATATTTTTTTCTATCTCTTCAAATAACCGATAGCTTTTTCTCTAGGTTGAGTTAGGGTTACCATGAAAAAAACGGTTTTTTGTTCTAACTTTTATATGTAAAATTCAATATCAAAACTGTCTTCGAATGACTTTTAGAGCTTTCAAATCCACGCATTTTACGATACATAACTTGTATGTATTTTAATTCTACTCAACGTTATTGATGTTTTTTCCCCGAAAACACGACTTTTTCATTTGCTAGTCGTTCTTTTTGGGGCAAACATAATAAAAAATTATTGATGGAATTTAAAAAGCACATTCGATTCTACATAAGGTGTAACTTTCAAAAGAGTGTTATTTTTTGTATTTGAGTAAATTAAATTTGAAATTATGAGTTTTTGCATATAAATGAACAAGTTGCAAATTTTAAATGCATATAGTAAGCGTAGACTTTAAAGCAGCATCACTTCAGTTCAGTCTTTTAGCCACTCAACATGGAGGTTCAAAGAAGACACATTTTTGTTTTTGTTTTCGGTGGACGAAATATAGAATATGTTATACAATTATTACGAGAAAAATGCCAAGATATAAAGGGTGTGTCACATCAAATTGCATCACGGAGAAAACGCTTTAGAAATTCGCCCAGTAGACCGATCCTTTTGAAAATTTTAGACAGTAAAATAAAAACTATTAAACAACTTTTAGCATTTTCTTTTTATTCATACTTCGAGCCCAAGCCCGTATGCTCGCACCTTCCTCTTTACCCCGTCCATAAGGTTCTGTACAACGTCAGGTTGTAGTTTTTTTTTGAACAAAAATCCATTTTCTCTTGAAGTCCGCCTCCGATTTGACAACTTTTGTGTTCTTCCGGAGGGCCTGCTTCATAATCGCCCAATATTTCTCTATTGGGCGAAGCTCCGGCGCGTTGGGCGGGTTCATTTCCTTTGGCACGAAGGTGACCCCGTTGGCTTCGTACCACTCCAACACGTCCTTTGAATAGTGGCACGAAGCGAGATCCGGCCAGAAGATGGTCGGGTCCTCGTGCTGCTTCAATAGTGGTAGTAAGCGCTTTTGTAGGCACTCCTTAAGGTAAACCTGCCCGTTTACCGTGCCGGTCATCACGAAGGTGGCGCTCCGCTTTCCGCAAGAGCAGATCGCTTGCCACACCATGTACTTTTTGGCAAACTTGGATAGTTTCTGCTTGCGAATCTCCTCCGGAACGCTGAATTTGTCCTCTGCGGAGAAGAACAACAGGCCCGGCAGCTGACGAAAGTCCGCTTTGACGTAGGTTTCGTCGTCCATTACCAGGCAATGCGGCTTCGTCAGCATTTCGGTGTATAGCTTCCGGGCTCGCGTCTTCCCCACCATGTTTTGCCTTTCGTCGCGGTTAGGAGCCTTCTGAACCTTGTATGTACGCAGGCCCTCCCGCTGCTTGGTCCGCTGGACGAATGAACTTGACAAATTCAGCTTATTGGCGACATCCCGGACCGAACTTCTTGGATCACGTCTAAACTGCTTAACTACGCGCTTGTGATCTTTTTCACTGACGGAGCATCCATATTTGCCGTTCTTCACCTTCCGGTCGATGGTTAGGTTCTCGAAGTATCGTTTTAGTACTCTGCTGACCGTGGATTGGACGATTCCCAGCATCTTACCGATGTCCCGATGTGACAACTCCGGATTCTCGAAATGAGTGCACAGGATTAATTCACGACGATCTTTTTCGTTCGACGACATTTTTCCAAATTTACGAAAAATTTACAGTGAAGCATGGCCAACGTGATCTATACACTCTTATCTGATTATATGCGAAAGCTGAAGATATAATTCCTAAAAATTAAATTTCTACAGCGTTTTTTCCGTGATGCAATTTGATGTGACACACCCTTTATATATATATATGAATCACCCCTAAAATTTTCAACAAGTCGACCATACATCGGAAGATGGGCACTTTTACTTTTACAAGTTTTTCTAACAACAACTTTTTTATATTTTCTTTGAAAAAACAGGAAGTGGGTTATATCTATGGTATAACCGCAAGGGTGACGTAGGACTATCGTTGATTTAGATATCATTTGTATGAAGTTGAATCTGAATTCATTTTGAATGAATGAATATTTGGAGAACTTCGAAAACGAGAGCGTTACGTTGGAGGCATAAGGTTTTATGCATCCAATATTGGATACGGAAATATCCTACTGATGGGGAAGAATAATCTTCAGAAGCTATCCTGTTGATTGCGATTGATTGAAAAATCACAAAACCTAATGTATTTGGTCACAGTGTTACATGGATAGCCAACATTAAAATAAACTCTTTCATATGAATGTAATTTTAAATTTCCAGAGGAACAGGCAGATTATTTTCAGTAACGATTAGATATTTCCACATTTTCCTCGATACTGGAAGCCCACCAGTGGTTAATGCTAACTCGATAACCATCTGTTAATAGCACTTGATTGAAACATTGGTCACAGTGTTACATGGATAGAAAACATTCAAATAAACTCTTTCACATGAATGTATTTTTAAATTCCTAGAGGTACTGGCAGATTATTTTCCGGATCTTTCTCGATCCAAACGGAAAGAATTCCGTGCGTGTATGTGTGTGTGTGTAGCGGCTGCTTCGAGATCTTCCCGGGGAACCGTTTGTAGCATCACTCTCCTCCTGATGGATTCCCTTCTGGCCTAAGGTGCACAAACAGGCTCTTGGTGACACCGTTCATCCGCGCTTTCATGATAAATGAAGAGCTTCACCACAACAGCGACAACATGCTCCAATCGCTGTTCAATTAGAACTGAGTGAATTTCCGAGCGGCGCTCGCTTATATACCGATTGGTGATTTCAATAGCCTATTTTGAAAGCAAATTTAAGATTATTGAAACAAGTTTTTGGATCAGAAAGTAACAAGTATAGAACGCGTAGACATTTTATCTTTCGAATGAAGTGTTTATCATACCATTTCGTTCAGTTGTTTAGGAGCTATTAACACTCAAAATCTCGTTCTCCGGCGTAACGCTTTCGTTTTCGAAACTTTGATTTTACACCCCGGTATAGAAATGAAAGACGTAGTCCTACGTCAAAAATACACTTGTTACTTTCTGATCCAAAAACTTGTTTCAATAGTCTTAAAATTGCTTTCAAAACAGGCTATTGAAATCACCAATCGGTATATAAGCGAGCGCCGCTCGCTTATCGGAAATCCACTCAGTTCTAATTGAACAGCGATTGGAGCATGTTGTCGCTGTTGTGGTGAAGCTCTTCATTTATCATGAAAGCGCGAATGAACGGTGTCACCAAGAGCCAAGAACCTTAGGCCAGAAGGGAATCCATCAGGAGGAGAGTGATGCCACAAACGGTTCCCCGGGAAGATCTCGAAGCAACCGCTACACACACACACACATACACGCGCGGAATTCTTTCCGTTTGGATGCCATTCGGCATCGAGAAAGATCCGGAAAATAATCTGCCAGTTCCTCTGGGAATTTAAAAATACATTCATGTGGAAGAGTTTATTTGAATGTTTTCTATCCATGTAACACTATGACCAAATATGTTTCAATCAAGTGCTATTAACAGATGGTTATCGAGTTAGCATAAACCACTGGTGGGTTTCCAGTATCGAGGAAAATGTGCAATTATCTAATCGTTACTGAAAATAATCTTCCAGTTCCTCTGGGAATTTAAAATTACATTCATGTGAAAGAGTTTATTTGAATGTTTTCTATCCATGTAACACTGTGACCAAATACATTTGGTTTTGTGATTTTTCAATCAATCGCAATTAACAAGATAGCTTCTGAAGATTATTCTTCACCGTCAGTAGGATATTTCCGTATCCAATATTGTATGCGCCCGCAATCGATTATTGCTCAGTCGCCGAAAGTTCCGAGCTCAGAGAGTTCATTCCCCTCTAGTTTGCCTTCCAAATTGCCATCGTAAACCACGCCTTCTCTCGATTCAATCACGCACAAAAAGCATACTTAAGCGATACTCTGGTGGTGAGACGCATTCATTTTTCGTGAGGACATCGACAAGACAACATCGTTGCTGAGGATGCTGGACGGCGAAGGATCGAGATCTGAAACGCAAGCAGTTTGTTTGAAACTGTGAGGGAGCACAGAGAAGCCGATCCTTCAGGAGAAGATAAGGTGACCATCGAAGCAGCCGCTACAAATACACATACACGCACGGAATTCTTTCCGTTGGATGCCGTTCAGCATCGAGAAAGATCCGAAAAATAATCTGCCAGTTCCTCTAGGAATTTAAAAATACATTCATGTGAAAGAGTTTATTTGAATGTTTTCTATCCATGTAACACTGTGACCAAACACATTTGGTTTTGTGATTTTTCAATCAATCGCAATTAACAGGATAGCTTCTGAAGATTATTCTTCCCCATCGGTAGGATATTTCCGTATCCAATATTGGATGCATAAAATCTTGTGCCTCCAACGTAACGTTCTCGTTTTCGAAGTTCTCCAAATATTCATTCATTCAGAATGAATTCAGATTCATCTTCAAACAAATGATCTCTAAATCAACGATAGTCCTACGTCACCCTTGCGGTTATACCATAGATATAACCCACTTCCTGTTTTTAGACGTAAGAGTATTCCTTCTATACCATTGCATATGGTACATTACACAGTAGCCATTTAGGCGTAAAAGTATTCCTTCTGTTCTTTCATTGTTCAGTTAGACCACCGGACAGCGAAGACAGTTCATACGATCATTGTTGTGCTATTTATAGAACAACAGCCCGATGTTTCTTGCAGAGCAGAGCAGTTGTATGGATGAATCGATCTTCATTTGACCGTGGATCGATCTCCATCGCTGATGATTGTAGCGTGGACGTAGTTATTCTGTAACAACACAAAGATGGTCAATGAGGGGCCTGAGTTTTGAACTGACGGTCGGTCGCCTACTAAGCGAACGCGTAACCAATGTGGCTACGAAGACCCCAATTGCTTGTCTTAGTCACGGACTTTCATATGTAATTACTGTTTTTCGCCGAACAGCGGAACTCAACATTAATATGAACATTAAATGTTTTGTTATGGTACTACCCAACGATTACCAGTCCGTCAACGTCTGCGTTGCTGATATTTGTCAATGGTTGTCCGTTTCTTCGTTTTTATATTGGATATCCACCTACCCTTGTGATCGTGCTATAAAAACATTATCAGACACAATTTTGGTACACGATTTTTACCAACTTGCAGAAAACGTGTTACTGGGTTACATACAAAACAAAAGGGTATAATCAATTTCCATCAATATTTTTCGTTTTATTCAACTCGAAAATCTGTTTCTATTTTTGCGGAAATAGAACACGAAGCTTAATGTCGTCTATGTCAAATTGCCATGCAATATCACATTATCACAACTTGATTGGACTTCAGTCGAACGGATTATAGAATGAAAAATGCGATCCGATCGAGTTATTGTGACTCGATCGTGTTTCAGAATACGGGTGAGTAGTTTAATGATCAACTACTCACCCGTATTCTGAAACACGATCTGGATCTGGGATCTGGAATTTCCAAGGAAATTTACTATCAATTTCCATAACAATGCATTGCGTTTTAGCCTGGCAATAGCAAAGGCTGTGTCGGCGTTGCGTTTGATAGCTTCTCGCAGGTGAATTTATTCGTCCTCATGCTACTTCTGTCGATTGTGTCACAGCAATCGCAGTCGTTCGCCCGCTACCTTCGCGTACATGCCGACCATGAATTGTTCGCACAGCTCACGACATCGTAGAATGACGTTGCCCTAGCTGCGTTGAATCATCGTTTGATAATGAAAAGCCATCGAACCCTCTTGTTTGTTTTGTCTCGTATTCATAAATATTATTTCGAATCATTGAATCAATACACGTGTTCTCCAGCTGATAATTAATCTGGATTGATGACAATAGCGTGATTAGCATTTTGCTATCCGAGCATGTGGGATCTGAAGGATTTCAATAATATATTGTGCTTGTTCGATGAGGTTTCTAGTATCTCGTCGCTGCCCCTAGCATTAGACGAATTGAGGTAATTTCCGCATGTGTGGGTGAAAGTTCGATGAAGCGTACGTAGCGCCATTTGTCATTCAACAACGTAAATAAAGTGGTCCTGTTGGAAAATTGAGCGGCGGTTAATTTTTGACGTAGAACTACGTCTTTCAGGGAGGGTCACGTTTTTATGAAATAAAGTTAACGTTAATAACTATTTTCACAGCGAACAAATTCTGATACTTTACGTACCAATGGAAAAGGAAATTCTCTAAGATCCGTTTGATATACTATACAGTACAATCCACTAATGCCTAAACAGTTCTAAATAATGAAAACTGGAAGCATTCCCATTTTCCCATAAATTTGTTCTGCCGATTTGTGTGCATTCCCGAACAGAGCTGTCAATAACGAGCAACTGATACATACGTTTCTGCCTGTTTTCAACATATGTGGTTTAAATAAGCCATCCGCGATTTGAAGCCACACAGAGGCGAATGAACTGCAAAGTTTAAAGCCTCTTAAAAACAAAGAATCAATCAATCAATAAAGCCACAACACTTCTCGTTTGGTGGTCATCGAAACAACATGGTTGCGGGAGAGGATTGTTTTCTTGGCGGGTGAAAGAGTAGTATGGAACAGAGTTTTTTTTCCACAAGGGCCCTGCTCAGGGCTAGAGGCAGAAACCAAAAATAGAATAGAATGAAAACACAGATGCGAGTGAGATAGCATAACACAACAAGCCTCATGCCTAATGCTGATTTCACATGGAAGAGTATCCAGAATTTTGGGAATATAGATATACACTGCATTTATTTAGATAAACGTATATTTCATGAAAATATACTTTCAAATTCCAGCAGGGTAACCTTACTGTTGCATGTTGTGGGGTTCGACGACATCTCAAGCGGAATATGTGAACAAAAGGGTTCATAATTTGTGATCGATATCTGTGAGGGAAGGAGAAAGTCTGATGCGAGTTGAACCAAATAAACGAGAAGTGCTGATAGCTTTCGACTCTACTCGATTCTTTCGAGTCTACTGAAGTAATAAAAAATTAAATAGCTAAAAAGATATTACAAAAATTTCGATGCATTCCAAAATAATATCCAAAGTGATAAACAAGTGGATTGGATAATATAATTCCGTAGTTCTACGTCGAAAACTGCGGTCGTGTCCTAGATACAACCCATTACAATTTTTTTTTATTTGGATATTGTGTTTACAAAAATACTAAAATCACTAAATAAAAAATAAAAAAATGGAACAGGATTAAACGAATGTAAATTTGGGTTCTTATGTTTTTTTTCTGAAACCAATTTTTTTTAAAATACACAAAAAAAATATTCTGAAAAATTGTTTTTTATTGCATGGTGTCATCCTAATCGGTATTAAATATACGGTAATCGGTATCCTAGCGGAATGTAATATAGTTTACGACCAATTCTCATGCCTAAGAAACGTTTTGTGCATAATTTCATTAAAATCGGTCGAGCCGTTTTGGAGGAGTTCGGCCACGAACATCGTGACACGAGATTTTTATATATATACTAGCTGACCAGGCAAACGTTGTTCTGCCAAATAAATTATTTCTAGTGAATATTTTGGGTGTTGAATAATATATTTATTTTTAATTAAATAATATTTTAACGATCTTTAAAATAAATTTGATCTCTTAAAAGTTAAACGTCAACTGAAAAAAGTAATATAAGTTTGTCGTAAAGTAGAAAAAATGAAATATAAAAAATCAATATTTATTGCTGTCTCCTTGTTAGAAAATACGTGCATGTTATTTTCAACATGGCTTAGTTTATAACAGCTTGGTCTCGTTCATAAATTGGAAAACATTCAAATTAATCGGCCTGTTTGGAATCGCGTTATTTTATCGTTGTCATTCAATCGAGGAGCATTCACATCGGTAATCTAAGTTTGAAACACAGCCATATTGCTTCCTTTATTCATGGATGTTTTTATTACTCTTCACCGATTTGTAGAACTCAATATTCATATATGCATATGAGTGATCGGATTTTACAATTCGATCGAAATCGACTTTTACACTCTTAAATTCGTTCGCCTTGTCGCGAAACAATTAAAATAAGTCATCCGTATTTGTGGTTCAATTCACTCTCTATCTGATCGGCATAACTCCGGAAATAATTCTAAATTGTTGAAATTTGAATGAAAATTATTATTCGATTTCGTTTGGATGCTAAATTTGTTTTGAATGTGTTTGAATGCTAAATTTTGCGTGTTTACTCCACCCGAAAAACCATTACTATTTTTGCTTCATAGAAATGGAACATGGACACCAATGTTGTTTGCGTCGAATTGCGTGGCAAGGTTGTCACATTTACTCAACTCGATTGGACTTGAGCTTGAACAGAATGCAAAATTGCGCTTTTTCCATTCAACAGAATACAACCAACAATATGTGGGGATGAATACGATCGAACTTCAATTTGTATTGGAACACACGCGCAATGTCATGACAATGCATTGCACTTTGGCCTGGCTATAACTAAAGCTGTGTCGGCGTTGCTCATGATAGTGTCTCGCAAGTGAATGTATTATTCCTCGCACCGCTTTTGTTGATTGTGTAGTAAGAATTGCAGTCGTTCAATCTCTACCTTCGCGTATATGTCGACCATAAATTGTTGACACAGCTTACGATATCTTGAATTGGCGTTTCTTGACCATGTCAAATCACCATACGATAAACATAAAAATCCTTCGAGCGCGCCCTCTGTTTGTTTCGTCGCATGTTCATAAATATTAAATCAAAATGAGAAATGATGTTCATAATGAATTAAGTATCTGTGACGGGGTCTCGTTGGTCTAATGTTTATGCAAGAGATTTTTCGTTAAATAAACCCTTCTGACTTGCACTGTAGGCACGCGTATTCTTGAGCTTGCCACTCCAGAATACATTCAAGGCGTATTGTTCGTCATCAAAATCTCAACTATTTACTAATAAACATGAAGCAAGTAGTACTACGTTGAGAAGGCAAACCTTAGGAACGTTAGTGCCATTGAAGAAGAGCATAGCGAGGGTCGTATGAACGGTATGTGTCAACGATGAATTCCAGATTATTGTTTTTTCTTCGCATTAAATTTCTCGTGTCACCGTGCTATCATGATTCCAGCAACGCTTGTGCTTTAGATCTACACACGTGCTCTCCAGCTGATGTTTTATCAGGGTTGATGGCAATAGCGTGATTGTCATTTTGTAATCCGAGCAAATGTGATTTGAAGAATTTCGATAACTCATTGTGCTCATTCAAAAAGGCTTCCAGCTCGTCGGAGATGCTCCCAGCTTTAGATGAATTGATGTTACTTGTGTATTTGTGGATGTTCAATGAAGCGGGCGTTACGCCATCAGTCATTGAACAACTTAAATGAATTCGTTCTGTTGAAAAAACGAACAACGGTTAAATTATTAGAATATTTTTGACACAAAAATAAGAAAATCGCAATTAAAAATAGGGAATTGGGGTCAAAACTGAAGTCAATTTTTGAAAAAAAAATATCCAGATCTTTTTTTCTGCATAGAGCCACCCTATTCGGTATTAAATGTATGGTTATCGGTATCCTACCGGTATCATATATGGTTTACAACCTATTCTTATACCTACCAAGTATTTTGAGTATAATTTCATCAAAATCGGTCGAGCCGTTTCGGAGGACTTCGGTAACAAACACCGTGACACGAGATTTTTATATATATAGATGGATAGAGATTACTCAGGTATGAATTGACAAAACATAAAATGGGTAGGGAGTTTGAGTTTCAATGCAATAAACTTTATAAAAATTCATATATCGAAAGACCGCTCATGGTAAGTGAAGGTATCATACACATAATTATCAGGAAAAACGAAAGAAGAAAAAGAGAAATAGTGAATGAGAAATAAAGTAGCTTTATAACATAGAAAAAGTCGATAAAAAATGAAAATCTGTCATTTAACAATTTTGATTAAAATTTCAAAAGTGGTCATTTGAACGCTCTGGTAGGTTTAGTGTTAATGACGTACAAATGTGCTGGCGGTTCATATTTCGTTGATTAATCAAGTCGCAAAATTTAAAAAAATCGTGTTATTGGTTGGATTAGGTTAAACAATTCGTAGGCTACCTACCGTATTTATCAGATTTGGAGAACCACGCGTACAGCGGAATAACGTATCGAAATTGTTTCGAATCATCAATGAAAACCCCTTACAGAGCTAAACTCCAAGCTCGTTTTATTCTTTTTCTGTTTATCTGTTTTATTTTTTTCAAGAATAAATTTATGTGTAATATCTTACTATTTCAAAAAATAATGGAAAACGATTTCCTACTTCCATATGAAATTTTTAGCCTATATACCTATTTATTGATTCATCAAAGTCAGAAATATATGAAGTGCTTTTAGAACACATATTTAAAAAGTGATCCAACAACCATTGCGATTGACAGCTTGAACTGTATCAACAGCATATAATTATTCATTGTGTAAAATGGTTTACCCGGTGTTCGATTGTAAAAATAACATAAAATCAATGACAAAGCATCCATTCCGAACAAAGAGAGCTACTGGGTTTATTGGCAGAGCTCTGCGTCGCATAAATTCCTCATTGTGTTCGCTAATTAATATTTGCTCGGAGTATACGATACGAAAATTTGCAATAAACGATTGAGACATATAATTTCAGCGAGTCGTATTTTCCCAGCGGCCCTCCAACAAGCGGGCGAAATGGGAATAATAGACTCGACTCGACTGCAAGAAACCTACAAACCTCCCCCGCGCCAACAAGAGCAAGCCAACGAGAGACGGCCGGAGACAGTGCCCCCAAGGCGCACAACAGCCTGAAAACCGTAAACTTAATGATTATTAAACAAATGCATTTGTTTCAGCTGTGGCTTGGGCAGAAATCACGGAACACATTGAACCGAACGGCGGGGTGGTGGGAGGAGGGGCAATGTATGAATTAATGTGGGATGCATATCGAAGTTGGTTTCGATGTGTGCGAACATACGCACGACGCACGAAGCGTGCGACCTTAGTCATTTTCTCGGAACCCTAACTGTTCCCAATCTGTGGCATAGCAATTTTCCTCAATTCCCATTTGATAACCACTCGCCGCAACCGATTTCTTATCGCTGCGCTTAAGATGTCCTACTGAATTGTCCCCAAGGCCTATACACAGTGTCTGCCGCAATGACACATGCGTTTCGTTGCCGCTACCGCAAAACTTGTCATTAGCCTTCTCGAACAACAACTGCTCCGCGCAGGGATTCAATTATTTGCGAACGTTTGGCTTATGTTGTCATCTCGAAGGGCTGCTGCCGTTGCAAAAACGCCTATCCCGGTAGATAAGGGGTAAGCGGCTCGAGTTGTCATTGTTAAAACCGTTGTAACTAGTGAGTAATTACATGTTTGCATTACAGCGGAATGAACGCCGGGGATTGTTGAATGCCACATTTTTTCCCTGGCCACAGCCATTGCAGTGACACAAACTTGCTTAAAATCAGCGACCATTATCTTCATTTTTTTTTATAACTGCTAAGATATTTAAACAAGAGAGAGAGAAGCAGAAGAAGGAGCGAGCGATATTTGCTGCTTAGCGCGATGTGATTGCGGAACAATTTCGTGTACTCAAGATCTGTTTGTTTCAGTTCACTTTTTTTTCGAAGAAATCCATTGCCCCCTGCATCACTCCTCCCCACTGGGATTCCCAACCGATGAGAGATCTCGTTTACACCAACAAACAAGCGTTGTTGGAGTTGAATGATTGCAGTTTTCTGCGCTTGCACCGCTCCCCACTGGGCTACCGTTTGCGAGTTGTCGAGGTCGGAGTTCGGAACAATGCAAAAATTGAGCAAATGTTGCTCTCCATTGACGCATTCGTTCCCACGATCTGATTTTGGGTGGCTTTGCACGTTGGGTATTGTTGCACTGCGTTGGTTAGAAGCTCGAAGAAATCAACCAGCCAACCAGTTATCATCATCATCATCAGCAGCAGCAGCAGCAGCAGCAGAAACAGTAACAACATTATCGCGATTGTGTTGTCGAGGGCTGGTGACGAAGTACCTGTTGCTGGTTTGTTGGCATAACCACTCTCTGGGGCAACCTGAGGGCGAAGAAATTTCAACAGACAGGTGGCGCAGGTGGCGCACGCGCAGCCTGGCGTCGAACCAAATCTCCCACTATTTTGTTCGATTCTAACGAGCTGATAAAGATGCATGATGGATTAAGTGCTTGTGGGTATGCGGCTTACGAGGTTGATTGGATTTTCCCCCTACGTGTGCCGGCGAAAAGCAATGTACCTACGGTTGCAAGAAGCAGGTTAAGCGGCTGGCATGAACAAGATCGAAAAGTGGTAACCGATTGTTGTTCTACGCCATGTTTCAAAACTATAGAACCACTCATTTGCTTCAGTTTCCGAAGCATGGTTGAAATGTTTATCTGTGATCGTGAGAGAACATTGCCAACCAGAATGCTCTGAAAATATACGAAATTCCAATCCATCATTTCATTTCAATAGAACTTTACACACGTAATTGGTATAGGAGACTGAGTACTAAGTGCATAAATTTCAATCAAAACATTGAAGCTCAAATACCTAACACGTTTCTGTGAGAAGATGTTCGTCAAGGAAATAAAAGAAGAGGTGTTGAACTGAGGACTAAAAAAAGGTCACAGGAGGGTTGTGTCCGAGACACGACCGCATAGTTGACGTAGGATTCCGTTAGGCTATCTGTTGATTTAGGATAAGCTTGAAGAATTACATCGTTAAACTCTTTGATAATTTGATAATCCATCAGTGTTTACCAAGTGATGATGACAGAAAGATGGCAAACAGTCGTTGGATGGTGCGTGTTAAATGAAAGACACTGAAGTGGAATGAGATATGATTAAAATCGCCCTCTGTGAGCCTAGACTAGATGACGAGAGACGAGATGCCTCCTGTGTTTTGTATGAATGATTTAAAGAAAAAAAATGAGTGGGTTATATCTATGATAACCGCAAAGTTGACGTGGGATTACCTTAGCTTAGCAATCATTTATTTGTATTGATTAAATTTTTGATTAAATGAAACAGTTTCCGAATTCAATAGAATTCAATATATTTGCTTTGTGAGTAAACAGATTGAATAAATGTCATGTAAGGTCAATTCATGCATTGTGATAGATTATGTTCTTCGTTACAAGTAAATTTAAAGACTTTTTCGTTTGGTACGATGCCTAGGACAAAATATGTGAATGGAAGAATTATCAAACGATTATTTTATTTTACATTTCTTTCTGAAGTTTGCATCTCTCAAGTGTACCTACTTCTCGAACCACGAATTTGTTTGATTTGACGATCTTCAGGTACTCAGTGCCAGAAATTTAGTGAGTAGAAGATATGAAGGCATATCCTTTAATGCAATCTTGAATAACAGAGCCAAAGCGTTGTGTTCGTACCCGGTTTTGTTATCCGTGTTAGGAAAACACTTTTCGGAGTGCAAAAAAAAACATGTGGGTGCAGAAGTACCCCCGGCTTGCATGAATCAACAACTTCAACTTAAACCGTGTTCAGGAAACATACCTGCACAAAGGCAAGCGAGTACAAAAGTACTCGCAGTTTGCATTGCATTTACAATGCCAATTTCCCCACGCTCCATGGATTTAAAGTTTGTGTTAAGCAAACACATTTCAGTCGGAACAAAAATACCTCCGACTTACATGAATTTGCAATGCCAATTTCCCCACGCTCCTTGGATTTAAAGTCTGTGTTAGGGAAACACATTTCAGTTGGAACAAAAATACCCCCAACTTTCATGTATTTGCAATGTCTATTTCTCCAAGACTGCTTGGTTATGATGGCTGTATTGGGGAAACTGTAAATCGGGCCAATCAAAACGAGGCAGTTTAGATAACGCCTAATATTTTACAGTTATTCAATTGTTTATCTAATGAAAAATAAAATTTGATTAATTGCGATAGATGCGTAGAAATATTCCCTATCAATCGATGCAAACATCTTTCCGAACAGTTAAAAATGTTTGAGTTTGAGTTTGAGTTATAAGAGTTATTATATCTTGCATTTTTTCCTGTATGTTCTGCGTTTAGGTTTTCATTTTACCCCCCATATATTCCGGCTAGACGTAGTCCCACGTCAAAACTCACCAAGCTATATGAGATAATTATCAATACCGAACACGATTATCAATTTTTCTCATCAATAAAAACATGTTACTTTAATATAGAAAAACATATTTGAAATGGAAAAGGCAACTTTCTTTTACAATTTTTACTTCCTGAGTATTTATTCAACCCAATGCGAATTTTCATTAGACTAACAACACCTAATACTATATGTAGAGCATATGGGGAATCACTTTTTCTAATATTTCTTCACTTTTCCAATTCTTCGCGCCATACAAACTTTCCTTGGGTGAAAATGAACACAACAAAACAGACAGCTTAAACCAAAGAACCTGTTCTCGAGCGCAAACACACTTAGGTTTTTATTTAGGAAAATTGAAATGAATCGTTTCATATATCAAGTAATTTTTAACACAACTGCTACCATACACGATTTTACAATTCTGATGAAATATATGAAATATATGAAATTATATGAAATTTCACGAAGCAACCAACATTAAAGCTTCAAATTTAAATTTTATTCGCAAGAATTAATTCTACCACTCACCTTACTTGCAAGAAAAATAAGTCCCCGACTTGCATACATTTGCAATGCCGATCTACCCCCGGCAGTTTGATTTTGATGACTCTGTTAGAAAACAATTTTCGGTGGGAACAAAAACTTCCCCTACTTCCATGTATTTGTAATGCCGATCTCCGTCAGGCAACTTGGTTTTGATGTCTCTGTTAGGGAATACATTTTGGTGGGAGCAAAAGCTCCCCCTACTTTTATGTATTTGCGATGCCGATTTCCCCCAGGCAGCTTGGTTTTGTTGTCTCTGTTAGGGACATGTTTCGACCAATCAGAAGTGGGTATTTCCGTTACGATAGGGGTTAAGATTTTTCAATTGTTCAATAGTTAGTTTCATGACATGTATTATTTTCTTCAATATAAAAAAATTGTTATGGAGCGCCGAAATCGATTGACGCAAAAATTCCATCAATCCATCATGAAAGGACTAGCAATAAGCATTTGAAATTGGACAAGTTTCACGATGTGCTCGATTTTCGATTTTCAATTTGAACCCCAATATGTTCCCGAAAGACGTCATCCTACGTCAAAAAACTATGTATAAATAATCAAAATCGCTCTGGACATACGTAAACAAGTAATTTTTATACCCCGAAAGCCATGAATGTAGTTGAAGTGGTGTTTTTGTACGTGTTTCCATACCCTTCATATTCCTCATACTTAAAGTGACCAGCTGGTTCGAGGTCTAGCGCGGGACACCCAAAAAAAATTTATGTATCCACGTTATGTGAACATAAGCCCATAGTTTAACGAGTCTCTTTTATTCATGAAACTCTTTACATGTGTCCTTGCAATTAAACCTGATCGGTATTATTTCTTTCAACATATCGGCACATAGTTGTAATTTTTCGGTGGTAAAGATGTTGTTTACGCTTGAAAAAAACTCGCTCAGTCAAAGCATTTGAGCCTGGCAAGCACGATTCGAACTCTACAATTTTGTTAAAATTACCGAATGAAATATTTGAAAATTCGATGCCATTGTTCAACGATTTTTGTGTTAACGTTTGCATTAAAAAATGGACTAATTTCGGATGGCGATGAAAAAAACTAGAGAAGATAATTCTATGGAACAATTTTCTCTTGAATCTTATGTTTATTAAGCCTTCAACAAAAATGATTCAACGCTGCTGATTCGCAGCAGCCATGGCGAAAATAGTCAAGCAACTGGATGAACCCGGAGCGTAGAAGATGGACATTCTGAAACACTTCGTGTCCACCGGATATAGCCAATTTGGTATTTACAACATCCTCTCTCTACCACTCCTTAAGGTAGTAGCCAGGTGTGACGGATTCAAAAAATCGTTTTTTTTTACATTTTTCGGAAAAAAGCATCCTAAAAATATACTCAAAAAATTTCAAACCGAAATTTTAAATATTTTTAAAGTTATAGCTAATATAAAAGAGCGCGCATGAAAGCACGTATGAAAGTGTGACAAAACTTCAAACGAGTTTTACTCAAAACCATGTTTTCGAAATTTCGGGGAAGCGATGACTCAAAAATATTCAACCAATTTGGCTAAAAGTTTTACCCGTTATTCTAGACACACATATTCAAAAACGTAACTTTTAAAACATTTCATTTTTTTATAATAAACTATTTTATTTAAACAATTTATCAAAAAAAAAAAAAAAAAAAAAAGATTTTGAGAACTTTTTTCACGTGTCCGCCCTTTTGTTTTATTTTTTTTTGTTTTATGTATATTATAAGTTAGTTCATTGAATTAAACTCTGCAGAATAATAATCTTTTTGATTTTTTTATTTCAGAGATGCTTCCCCGAACCAGCTCATCTTCTTTTCGCGGACTCCACTCTGACGTCAAATATTAAAAACAAATTTATGTAAAATAATTTTTTTTTCTATATTTTAAAACACTAATAAAAACATGTACAAATTTTAAAACGATCGCATTTTATTTTCTTGTTAAGAAAAATTTATGAAAAAACGTCGAAATTTCGGTCGTCACACCTGGCTACTACCTTAAGCCGAAACAATCTGCCAAACGGTGGGGAAGAATCTGGCCAGAATGAACATTTTATGCGGAAGCGCCAGAAATTCAATTTTGTTTTCGTATTTATTGATGGTATTTGTTTCTTTTTATAGTTTGCATTATCCGGGACCAAGGGCGCAATCTTTTTTTAAATTTTTTTGAAGGATTTTTTTACATATTATATGCAGAAATCAGAGAGGCGTTTTTTTTTTGTTTTTGAGTGATGATTTTTCAATACTCCGTCCAATATTCCTATGCCACTAGATTATCATTTTTGATTTATACCGACTGTAATATAGGGTAAATGATCTTGGTTTGACGATTTGGGGTGTTTTTTACGCAACAAGTAAATGCAAATCGAATCAGCTCCATGAAAATCACATATAATCGATACGAGTTTGGGTTTGTTAAAAAGCCCCAAGTCTCTAGTTGCTAATACGTTGAAATTATTCAAATTTTTATGTTTTTTAACGACTTTCATAAAAGAGGAATTATGTTGGAATTTGTCCAAAAAATTAACATGGTTTGTCCGGCTTTAGAAATCACCATTGAACCATGAAAACATTCGAATTCTCAAGTAGATGTTGCATTTATCATTGTTTGAGTTTATTGTAATCATATTGATCCATTCATAATTTAGGCTTTCTTCAGAATATTGCGTTTTCTTGGACATTTTAAAAGTGTTCACCAAAAGACACTCAACATAGAGAAACTTTATTTCTGCTATGTGCGAAGGACACAATAAACAAACTGCAGCGCGCCAAGCGGTTGCCATAGAAATTTTTACGGTGGTTAGATACTCCTCCCTCTCTCTCCTTTGATTTTAGGATATGTTATTTGAAAATATAACAGCTTTCAAGAAAAAATATTTAAAAATATAGTGCTTTTGGTCCCGGAACCATGTAAACTATAAAAAAAAACAAATAAATCAACAACATTAACATCAACATAATCAACATTATTTTATTTATTTTTATTATTATTCTTAGGTAGCCGGGATCCTGATCTTCTGCTTCATCTATACCTGTTCCTCAGAAACGCCGATGTCAACGTTTAATGATGTTTCCTTCGTTGTGTCCCCGTTTCATATCCCTCCTATCCGATCGATAAACTTTTACTTAGTCGCGGCAATACATACACACACTCTTTACAGATGCACGGGCCGAAGGTTGTGCAGTCCACTGATCATTCAACAAGAGCCAAAGGTTGTACCGCTCATGACAACTCTACACGAGCTGATGATTGCGCCGGCTAGTGACCATTCTATCCTGGATTCCTCGAGTCGAGAATGACGCACCACGCTAGATATGGGGTACAGACTAGGGGGGCGTTGCTGATTAATGGTCAGCTGCATCCCAATAGGAAGTATCCCGTGTCGGGCACACGTACAGAGCATCGAAGACTGCAACATACCAATTATGAGAACACTAGTAATACTAACCTCGAGCCAACCGCGAGTAATCGGTTACATATTACTAACATAGTTGTAAGACAAAAATTGTCAAAATATTGGTCTCCCGGCCCCGTCAAGCTAACGCCACATGTGCCTTAATAAAATATATATTTTGGGAAAAAAAAATCAACATTAACGAAAACAAAAATTTTCCAAGGATAATATTTTTTTGAAGAGGACAAGTTGTTGATCAACTGAATCGGTCCAGCAGTTCAAAAGTTATGAGTTTTCATGCGATAGTGAAAACATGGTTCATTGCATTGTTGATAAGCAATGGTGTAAAATGCCCCAAGGCTAAGTTCAGTCCTAAGAGGTATCAGAGTTTTGACGAGCCATTTTCCAGAAATGAACAGTGTTGCCGGAGAAACATGTTGCCAGTGATCACTTTGTAGAGCTTAGCATAAAAATAAAACCCGAGGAATGAAAGTGTATTTCAGTTTACCCTGGGAATCACTCGAATACGAAGGTTTCTTGTAGTGTGGAAACTGTGGATTATTTTATTTATTTTATTATTGCTTTGGTTATTGTTTATACAATTTTCCCAGCAATTATCATTCTCGAATAGTAGGGATGCTCAAATTTAAAAGGTTACGTAATTTGGCTTAGAACTAGGGCAATTCGAGCTACATTTCTTAGGGGTCTGAGATGGCTCTCGAATACTTGACCACTTGTTCTTGCAATAAGAATTGTCAACCTTCCTGATTTTTCAGGATTTCCCAGGCTTTTTGGGATGTTACCTGATAACCTGAGAAACACTCAATTTTGCCTGATTTTTCTGAAGTGATCCTGATTTCTCCTAATTTTTGTACTTGTCACTTTAACAGAATGAAAATTATCCGTAAAAAATATACTAGAATCCCTTTCAAAGATTTCCAATTTGGAAATGGGAACTGCCGTAATAGCTTTCCGGTCCGCACATGCATAATGCTTACATCAAATTAAATTCTCTTGATACAAAGCTTTGCCTAACATTTTATCAATATGTATGATCCTTGCGAATCAACTGAATGAGCTTTTCCAGAGTGAAAATCATTTTCAATATACACAAATGTTTTGATGTTCATGATGCAGTGCTGGATTATTTCATGAAACCAGGATTTCAAAAAGTTACCCCATAAAAAATGTTCACCACCTCGAAAAAACACCGTATGCCAAACATCAGCTCAATCGGACTTAAGGGAGAGTGCCGCAAAGCGTTCAAAAGTTGAGCTAATATTTTCCACAGGGTATATTATCGTGCAAATGAACATTTCGCAGCAAGTTCCGAAAGAAAAATCGAGATAACTATTTTTATTGGTACCCAAAACCATACGTTTCTTCTCGTATTCCAAAAAAAAAACTAAGTCCAAGAGTGTCGATTTTTGACAAAAAAATATTGTTCGAGATGAGACTAGCAAAGTTCTTGATGAGGAAATACGTTTCAGAAGTTAATATTACTCAATACTTTGAATTCAAAGTCAATATAATAAGATTTTATGTAACATTTTCTCGTCAGATTCGAAGAAGAATCAACTTTAATTATGAAATTATAGTAAATATATATATAATAGAATCAAATAAAATTAAAATAAAAAAAAACCCAACAATTCATCCACTGCTGATATGCGTTCCTCATTTGGTGAATTTGCAATTTTTTTTTTCGATGGCAAAAATTTAAATTCTATGACCAACAATACGAGAAATCAAACATATTCTAAATATAAGATAATAATAAGAATGTAGAATGCAGAACAGAAATCGGCGCAAACTTTACGGACAACTTAATATGAGCTGTTCTGATTTCTTCCTAATTTTTTTTATTTTCCTTCTTGCTGATTTTTGAAAATTATAGTTGGCAACACTGCTTTCAATCGAAGCTACAGCAACATGGTAACTGCGGTAAGTTTTAAATTTAGTCTAAATGTTTAGGCGTGGCATATTGCATTTTTTTTTCTCAGAATGATTCCATCGACTGATGAACCAGAAGCTCTATAGTCCATTGCTCCAATTGTGGGTTAAATGCATAATTATATTTCTGAGGCCCATTTTCATCTATAGGGGAGAGGGGGGCACATTCGGACACTTTTTTTTCCTTTATTTTTAATATTTTTTGTAAACTTAAAAAAAAATCCTTAATTTATCGTGGTTGTCATTTGGACATCAATGTATCATATGAGCGTGTTAGATGTATGCGTTGATGCGATTACGAATGGTTTATTCGAATTTTTGAAAATTGCCTTTTTGTCCGAATGTGCCCCATGTGTGGGGCAGTTTCGGACAGTCCTGGGGCACTTTCGGACAACGAAAAAAAAATAAAATTTTATGTTTATCAACAATTTCTTCCGTTTCCTCATTCAGTATTTTTCTGAAAGGAAACTGCTTGTAAAAAATCGTGATTTTGCTTTCTTCCGTTTTCGAGTGGTGGTTTTCCGCGGTGAAGTTTTTGGAAAAGGTTCAAAATTTTTCGGGGACAAAGTTGCCAAAGTGAAATCTATCTCTGCTGTAGACGCAATGTTTTGCAGCATTGTTGTATTACCCGATGAGTCAGTTGCTACCTCCGCACCAGTAGTTGAAATCATTTGAGCATTCAAAATCCTTGTCCGAAAAAACCTTTCTTGAGAATGGATAGCAACCCGTCATTTTGAATCCAGCTAGGATATTACTCAGATCGAAAGAAGCATTATAAGCCGATGCAACTATACCTGAAAGGTCGTGTATAGAAATAGTTTTTCCAGGATGGTTGAGTAGCCAATCGTTCTGGGAAACTGAGAGCTTTTGCTTGAAAGGGCTCATAACTGAAACATCCAGCGGTTGTAAGCGATTTGTGACATAAGGTGGAAAAGATACATGAATTGTGCAATTTTCTCGACAATATTTAATCGTTTCCAAAGTGCAATGACTTTTTGATTGATTTTTGATTTTTTGAAATTGATTCGTTTACGTAGCTTTTTACTACCTTTTTCAAATGTTCCAGAACATTGAGAAACAGTTTTCCCGTTATGCAACCGTTAGTTGGGAAATTAGCAAAGACAATGGAGCTAGTTGGACCACCTGTGAGCTGAAATCATGAAAACGTTGTATTCTGAACTAGTTCGATCGCTCTTTCCATCTCATCTTCGTTGATGTTGGTTCTATCGGTTTTTTTTTGTAGTTTCGAACCATCATTAGGTTTGAGAATGAGACTAAATTGATGTTTGTTAATTCACGGGGCACAATCAGACACAAATTTTATGAGGTATTAATCAGTGTCCGAAAGTGCCCCACCACCATCCGAAGACAAATAATAATTTTATCTAATAAATAGATCTTTATTTCCCAGTTGTATGCAAGTTTTTTTCATTTCATATTAGTTACTAACTGAGGTGGTGTACTTGAATTTCTAAATCATTCACAGAGAAATTAGGGAAATACTTACAACTTCAAGCTCAAATGTTTCGAAACGTGTATGAAAAAGGGCACTGTGTTGTTTTCGTAAGTAATGAACGATCAGGAGATGCTGAACCATATGACAGCTGTTGGTTGAAGGGCTTTTTTTTCGATCAATTTCGACTAATGTGAACATATTACATATTATTGTATCCAGTAACCCTTTCTTTTTGATTATCTAACCTTATAAAGACAATCATCTAAAAATATCTGATGAACATTTCGACCAGTATTACACCAGTTCGCAAGGTTCAATATAGTTATAGAAGTGAAATATACGGAAACATATTTGTCACCCGCCTGGCGATAGAACCACATTCTTAAAATCAATGTTTTCCTCTAATGGTCACGTCCTTCCGTTAGATGTGCATACTTTCGGAATTATCATTTACAACAACAACAACAAGAAAAATTGTGAATCGAAATTCAAACCCGGTCAACGCCAAAAAAAAGGCCTCGAGTGAAACACATTCCCACGCTCGTCGTCCGTTGCAAATTGGCTCTAAATTTAAACCCAATCAATCATGGGCGGAAGCATAAAACCGCCAGCCCAACAATGGAACCACTTCGTTGATACGTCAAAACATGCGAAAATAAGGTAAAAAGTGAAAACAAAACAACGTGCGCGCGATCGTTTTGCTTAATTAATGACAGCGCCATATTTCACCTGGGGTCGGATCAAAGCCAGCGGTTCCCCCCAAAATGGTTGGCAAATTGGTGTGTTCAGTAATTCAGAAGCGGTGTTGTGTTGTGTCGTCGTTCCCAAAAAAAAACATATGTACATTCGTCGAAAATTGGCGCGATTGGAATTTTAAGTATTCACTCGCAATTGGGAATTCGATCCCGTGTTCACCCCGGGATTTATTGGAGACGTGTTTTCCGGCCAGGATTTTTGCTATGTATCTGCTGCTGCACACCGGTTTGGACCGAAAACCTTCAAACTTCAACATCAACTGAAGCTGGATTCCAGGAAACAGTCACACGTCATGGTCGCAGCAGAATTTGCATCGCCGACCGACCTGAAATTACCTGTCGAAACGATCATTACAATCGGTGATCGATCAGGAATGGTTGATGAGACCGAAGGCACAGCCGAGGGCGGCTGAGATCAAAGCCGAACGTGATCGGCGGGAAGCGCGCAGAAAACATGGCACGGCCGTGGCAGCGCGATCCAATCAGACCCAGTTTCACCCTAGACAACAACCGATTCCGCAGATTGGTTTCGCGAGGCCCCCAGAGTGTGATTGGGGTTCGCACGGGATATGGGTAGGATTTATGGATCCTAGCTGCAGCCCTGGGGTCACTTGGGAATATCTTCATCGGGTTTCCCACTTGTTGCGGGTAATCGGTTTGTTTTGCGGTACGTACTTTGTAAAATGGGACGTGATTTGGTCGCACAAGTCGGATCGGATCGGTCGGCTAAAAACGTTTGTTTATGGTCTTTTGGGTTCGATAAGGACTAGTCACGTCGTATTCTAGCAACGTTGTCATCGATTATCAAGTGATTAGGCAAGACGAAGTTTGATGTGCCGACCGCAAGGTACGATCGTAATCAGAATTCTAAATATGCTAGTTTGGCTATTAGTTATGTGACATGATGCCTTTCGATCGGCATTGGTGAGGTTTGCGCCGGAGGGGTTGGTCTACGTAGGTCTGTTATAACTAGTTTAATATACAGCCATTCCATGCCACATCGATATAGTGGTTCTCAGATTTATGTGATAATTGATAATATTGCTCCTTATCGCAAAATAGTAGATCCGTTTTTTTTATTTTTTCATTAGGGTATTCATACCCAAAAATCAGACTTTTGTTTTTTTTTCATTTTTGAGTTATGATTTTTCAAAGTTAATCGATGGTCCGAAAATTCATTTTCCCTTTTTTCCCAAGAATGACTATTTTAGAAACATATAAATTGGATTACGCCATTTTTGAAAAAAAAAATGGAAATAAAACAGTTTTTTTTGACCACCATAAAATCGAAATGATAACCCTAACGAAAAAAACGAGTCTAATATTTTACGACAATAAACAATAAACTATCACTTTTCACGAAATTCTGAGAACCACTATATCGGTTTGGCATGGAATGGCTGTGTTTTTATATTTTTCTCGAAACCTGAGTTTTTTTTTTTACATAACATATCCAAAAATCAAAAAGACGTATTTTTTCGTTTTTGAGTTATGATTTTTCAAAGTTAACCGATGGTCCGAAAAAATATTTTTCCCCATTTTTCACAAAATGAAATTCATAACCTTTGAGCTGCAGGACCGATTCAGATGATCGATACATCAAATTGAAGAAAATAGGCTATTTTTTCTTGAAAAAATATTACACTTGCAAAAAAAAATTGGATATTGTTTTTGTAATTATTGATTGTATTTGTTTTTTATAGTTTACATGGTCTGGAGACCAAGGGCGCTATGTTTTTTCGTGTTTTTTCTCGAAAGCTAAGGTTTATTTTCACGTAACATATCATAAAATCAGAGAGGTATTGTTTTTCGTTTTTGAGTTATGATTTTTTAAATTAACATGTTTTCAATCTTCGTTCAATATTCCTATGCGATTAGACTAGATCAACTATACTCAACCAGCGGCCATGAATGATAAACCATGAATGAAATAAATTGCAATGCTCTACCTGCTTTTTTTTGCCGATCGATAAATAAACGTTCGTGAATTCGAGCATTATTTTCGGGTTCAGAGTAACGTCAAAATCCAGCGCATTTCAAGTCGTATGTGAAGAAGGAATTTTTCAGCGGTGCGAGCTGCGTTCTTTGGTGAAAAACTGATGGTGAAAATTTGTCCCGCAACGGTCGCTGTCGACGCTTCTCTGTTGCCGTATTCTTCGGACGTTGTTTTTGGGACGTTGGAAATGTTATTTCGCTACTTGGATATTCAGAAAGTTCTGTGTTTCAGTGCCACTCTGGACAACGAGCAATCAACAAATCCTGAGAGTGCTTTTGGAAATCTGCGAAAATTGACGTTTTATTGCTTCGCGAAACGCTCACTCAGTGAATGCATTCATTCATCGGCCCTTGTTATTGCTACCAAATATTTGTACTAAAGAATTTCGTGCATGAATTTCTGGCTTGGGATGGACATCATCCTTTTTTTTATTTATTTAATAATTATTAATACAAATTACAACAATAATTCTTTCAACTAAAATATTAGACATTCTTATGATAAGCTGGTTCACGTAACACAACTTACACAGTGGGCCTAATCACGAACGTCACTTCACGGTGAAAACGAAGTGAATTGTATACAACCTTATTACGGCTGCCACCGTGTGTGTAGAATCCAGAAGAGTTCATCCGTCGTGACAACTTTGATTATGAATACCACGATACTGTCATGTCACGGAGGAAAACAGGTATATTTGTGACTTGTGTTTTAGATGGTGGAAGCTAGTCACACGGAATGGAGTAAGTTTAATTTCGGATTTATTTAGCTTTTTTGCTAACATTTTGGATATTGTCTTGTTTTGTTTAAGAAACAAAAGATAAACAAACAGCCATCTACCCGCCTGGTGGCACTTTTAGAACGAAATTCTGACGTATCCAGAGGACGTAAATTTGTTTATTTGGATTCGGCAAATGTGCTATGGGATGTAATTAAGGATTAAAAATGTAGTTCCCGTAGGCTCAATTGAAACATTTTTTGTTTCTATTTTTAGGATTAGACTAAGACAGAGTTGCAACACCATAAAATGGCAATGGAGGCCACTAGCCCAAATACGATCATGATTGATTGTTGAATTGAGTTGAATATAAAATAATAACTGTAAAGTTTTCCCAACATTGCAGAGCTGGTTTTTTGTGATTCAAACATTCACAATTGGCGGCCCAGACCAGAATCAGGACGATAGTTATAACTTTTTACGTTATAGATATTTTCAACGGTATTGTTTTGAAGACATACTTTGAATGAAAGAATATTAAAAAACTGATAATAAGTTTCAAACAAGGAAAAAATGAGTCAAAGCATTCACAAGATACTGTTTTTAAATTCTTCTCTAGTTCTTTTTCCATAATTTTGATATCCGTCTAAAGAAAATCTGAATCACTTTCCGCTTTTTCAAATTCCTTGAAACCCATCAGATATTTTCTATAAGGATTATGCTTCTGACCGACGCTGCTGACCAGTTTCTGTTTAAATAATTAAATCAAACCTCATGTCCCGTATATCAAATTACACGAGAATGGGAAGGATAAGATGAATAAACTTCAGAATCCCATATGGAAGTAGCTCAGATTATACTGATCGTGAGGTGGATAAATTCGGGTTTGTTCTGAAATGTAGAAGATATTATTATTCATCTAAATTGTAGAAACGGTTCATAAAAAATGATTCTAAATATTTCTCACTATTAAAACGAGTAAGACAGAGCTTAGTACAAGAGTATACGAGATTTCGATTATTAAACATAATAGTCATGTTTCATCGCTAGCGTAGCAACTGTCCGTGACAATGATGATAGACACAAAAAGATTAAGTGAAGTGTAAGTGACGTGAAAGCGTACGTGGCAGTGATGTTCGTGATCAGGCCCAGTATCTTCAAAGTTTCAAATGAAAACTCGTGTTAGTTAATATAGGTCGATTTTTAGACCGCGTTGACCCCCAAAATCTGCTTTCCTTTATGTCGATATCGACCCCTTGGGACCCACTTTGAGAACTCCTTTCATAGTGAATCATATTTTATGGAAAAGAACGTCTTAGGCATATTGTCAAATATCAACAATGACAGAGCTGTTGTCCTTTTTTCGAAAATTACGCTACATAGGACAACTCTGTTGCTTCCATTTGAAAGATGAGAAAATTTAATACAGAATACAGTTGTGAAACATCCAAATTAGTGAATTTAAGTAACATTTTAGAAGTGGAAAGTTTGAAAGTTTGTAATTTTTAAGGTGTTATTGCTCTACAATTGGCACCCAACTCCTATCCTTTATAATTTCCCTACAATATAACTTTAAACATTTTCTGGTGTTTACTCCACTGTACTTATAATAACCAACTAACTTTCACTTTAACGTTTTGCGCTTGAAATAAGTTACATTTGTAATACAAAAAAAAAATTTTTGAACTGTATATAATCGAGTCCGACCTGTATTAAGAGGGCTTTGAATATGTTTGGGGTCTTTGGCGTTTGTCGGCTTTATTCTTTTCATGCTGCATCAATAACTTGTCACAGAGATGGGAAAAATCTATAGGGGAACTCCGGGCAAGACGCCCCTGTTAAGCAAAACAGGATGAAACATGTATTTTTACTACATATTTCAACGTTTCTTCACATCCACAACGTAGCCAAGTTTGTTTTCTTTGTAATGAAATGAGCAATATCGATTACGACTAGGCAAACCAACAGAAATAACGAGAATTCTGAACGCATTCATATTACACAATTCTCAAATGAGCGAGGTAAGATGCCCATATGCGTGTCCAAAACGCACCACAACAACGAGTCAAAATGTTAAACGATATCGAAGCGTTTATTTTGGATAACTCTTGATTCGCTGCCTATGTCTTCCGCTTCCGTTATGTTTCTACCAGTTATAATCATCAGATGATCTCGAATTTTCGAGGCATTTTTATCAAACGCCGAAAACGCCAAAGAATTTTGAATGCTATATTTTTGTTTACAAGCGTGTCGATATGTGCCGCTGTTCACAAACGTGCTGCCAGACTTTTGTATTTAGGAGTTTTTGTTTTGATCCTTAGGTTTGCATTATTCTTCATAATAGATGGATTTTAGTAGTCAGAAACATTGAAATAATTTTGTTCGTTCTGGTTCTTATTACATAATACAAGAAAATATATGTAAAAATCGTTTCATGCTTTTCAGAAACCATCTGGGTATAAAACAATTGCAAAAGATATCCGAGTGAATTGGTAACACTGGAACTGACTAACTCTTTATTATTCTCCATACTGGAGCGATGTGCCCCATTATGAGATGGATTATAAAATAGCATTTTGATATAAAAAATGAATTTTCAACATTTTTTTTTTATTCAAGCTCAATTGATAGATGTGGTAAAAATTGAGAATGTATTGGGGTTTGTAAAATTTGAATAAGTTTTTAATGCTTCAAAAGTCTTATGACAGAAGCGGTCAAAGTTACATGAAATCATGCAGTTTTTAATATATTATTATTTTATGAAGATAGACGTGGTTTTTGGTGCAACAATACATTTAATTGTATTGATAATGAAAAAAGGAAGATGTAAGCACAAAAATATCCTGTCGATTACTGTGTTTTCCATTATTTTTCAAGGTGGTACGTTTTACCCAAAGTTCCCCTATATATATAAAAATGGAATGTTGTCTGTCTGTCTTTCTGTCTTTCTGTATTTCTGTCTGTCTGATTCTTATGTACCCGAAAATTACTGAACCGGTCTACATGAAAATTGGTATGTAGGGGTTTTTGGGGTCGGGGAAGGTTCTTATGATAGTTCGAGACCCCTCCCTCCTCTCTAAGGGGGGCTGCCATACAAATGAAACACAATTTTTTGCATTATTCGAGAATTAATCAAGCTAACGAAACCAAATTTGTAATGTGGACGTTTTGGTGTGCAATAAATTATTCTATGGTGATCAAACACTCCTCCTCCTTCTCTAAGGGGGGGCTGCCGTACAAACGACACACAAATTTCTGCATAACTCAAGAACTAATCAAGCTAATCGAGCAAATTTGGCATGTGGAGGTTTCTATCGTGAATCAACACTCCTCCCCTCTCTCTAAGGTGGAGGATGGCTACCATACAGATGAGGCATAAGTTTCTGCATTACTCGGGAATCAATTAAATTTCGGTATATGGAAGTTGTAGGGGGCGATACAAGTTTCTATTTCTTTGACACTCCTCCCCCCTCCCTAAATGTTTCTATGATGGTATGACACCCCTCCCTCATCTGGAATGGAGGGGGGTTCCAAAACATTTAAACACATATTTCAATCAAACATATTCCAACCAAACATGACAATTGAAAATTTTCGGAAAACTCTGAAGAAAATGGGGAAATTTGCGAAAATTCAATTCCCATATGTTCCACAACTTCATAGTGGCAAGCGTTGTTAGTCCATTTGATATTTGCACTAACGAAATTGATCTTTGTTCGAAAGTGGAAATTGATTTTAATGTGATAAAACTCACTCCTATAGCTTCTTATATCTATATAAATAAAAATGGATAAGAACAAAACTCGAGGAAGGCATTGTCCGATTTAGGGCTGTCTTTATTCTATCATATTTTCTGTATCATACATTCATTCCATGTAACGGAGAAACATGTCAACTGCATGTGGATGGAAAACCTTGAACGAGAATTGTGTCTGAAAATAATCCCAAAATAATACTATTATAATGACGAGTTTTGGTAGAAAAACTAGGAATTTTATAGTAAAAGGTAATTTAAAAGGGTGGATTAGAAGATCAATCAATGAACAGTTCTGCAATTGGACCCATGAACGTGGAATGATACCGTGAATGTGATAACGAAAAATAAATTTTGGGCGGGACGAAGTTTGTCGCGTCAGCTAGTATACTTTTAAAAAATAGGATTTTTCATCTTAATACAATAGAAGCATGTTTTCTTAAAAAAAACCGTTTCATGCTTCCGTATATGTTATATGATTACATAAATAGATTCCAAATTTAAGTTTCCCGATTCCCGATTTTAGATTTTAGATTCCAGATTCTAGTTTTTACCTTCATATTTCATTGTCTTTCTTTTCTCCTCATTGTCTGTGGAACGAGCACTTCATTCGCATTTCGAATGAGCGACCGCTGTGTGTGATATTAACAAAACCGTTGTGTGTGCCATAATGTGAATAAAAATTCTAAACTGCACGCTGGCTGGAGCGAAATTGTGTTATATAAGAGAGAGAAAATGAGAGAAAGAGAGAGATTATTGAATTATAAGGGCTTTAAACTTCACTGTTTATGTGGAAATATGTCATTCTCGATTTATATAGATTATATAGTCTCCCTTCAGCCAGCGAGCAGTCAACGAGCAGTTGGTATGAAATTCGTACTTTTTTTTTAGAAAAAACAGAATTTATCTTCAAATTACCTGATTTCACGTATTCTTTCTACGCTAAAAAGGTTAGAAAATTATCATTTTACAATGAGGTGTGTATATTATGATGTATGGCTTGGTATAAGTGTTGTAAATATAATTTTTTTTTCAACTAAATAAACGATGAGTGGCATGTATTGCGCTAAAAATACTACTAAGCCTTCTCGTATCGGCCCCTATATAATCAACGATATTAGCCCCCTGGATATGATATCGATTTTATCGCTATTATCCACAGTATTCATAACTTGTATTCATTATCAAACTTAAAATTGTCGAAGATTCTATTTCTATGACTTATCTATGACTTTGGTCAAATCGCGTGTTGAAACCATCATAAATATACAAAATTCTAACTTCCTTACCATATACTGATGACATTTAAGGTTTGTTATGAATCTAAATAGAAATAAAATGGATAATCACGATAGAACCTTGCTTTTCAATGCGTAGAATAAACAAACATCATCACTTTTGTGCTTCTGAGCTCTAATGTAGGTGTCGCATCAGGTGATTCAGCTTTGCTTAAATTCGTCAATAGAGAAAACATATTTGAGCTTGAGCTTGAGCTTGGGTAGACTGTACAATTCGTAGTTGCTCTCCGTGATTGACCTGAACCAACCAAATTGCACAAAGAACACACAGAATGACGCTTGGGACTAGCAAATCATTCTCGTTGTGCAATTTTCGGTGATTCGAGCTTTAAATGGTCAATAACGACGCCGGCCACGTCCTTACAGTCACCAGGGGAAGGGAAGGAATGTTAGTATGATATTCGCCGCCCGAAGGCCAGAAGGGTCGCCTCTATAGCGTGGTTCCCTAGCGTTTATCATGGAAGGGATAGTTGTTAGTGGGAATGGTTAAGAAAAATCAGGATTCACTGCGGTAAGAAATGTGATTATGTAAACGCGAACTATTGACTACTTGACGAAACAAAAACTTCATGTGTCACAACGCGTAGCAGAGATTATCTTTAGGTTACCTGAGAAGGAAAGTCTAAACAATTTATTGGACCAGCTATTGTTATTTGATTATTTAACGCATCTTTTTAGTCGAAATTTCATCGCAGAAAAATAACTTTGGGAAACTTGAGAAGGTAACCGAGAGAACTCCTCCAAGGCCAATCGACTCGGCGATATGTTTCGCTGTTCATCACGCCTACTTCGGGCCTGATCACGAACATCACCCCACGGCGAAAACGAGATGAAGTGTATGAAACCTTCCATATAAATCTTCTCGCTCTCACCGTGAAGTGACGCTCGTAATCAGGCTCTCTGTATCGCAACTTTAATTTAGTTATTTTTGGAAAACCTGAGAAGGTCACCGAAAAAAACCTCTCTAGTAACAATCGAGTCCTCCCGGTCACCCCATCAGGCCCCTTGCAATGACATCACTCGCCGTCACGATTATGAATCTAATCGCGACGGCGGAGGGCCTTCTGCGGGAAACCCGAGATAGCAACCGAGAGAACCTCTGTAACCAATCGACCCACCATATATTCCGTTATATTGAACCATATGATTTGTGATTTGAAACTTAATAAAGGGTTGAAGAATTAATTAATTAATAAATCGAAGAATTACATAAGGCAAAAGTCTGAATTATATAAGTCTTGATCCGAACATCCAAAAACTGAAATCACTCGCAACACACAGTAAGCATCAAACCTACACTACTTTGCACGAATAACACAGGGCCTGATCAATATGCAAACATATTCAATTTTATACTACGCGTTTGTTTTGCCGTTGCTAACCAGTACCTGATTATGATATCTGAAATGAAATACGATGTTCGAAATACGACATTCAATATCTGATTTCCAGAATTCAAAGTTATGAATTCTTGAATGAGACAAATGAACTGATGAATTAATGAAACTACTTCACATGTTACCTGTAGATGTGTGAAAAAAGACGGGTGGGTAATGTCGGGGACATAACCGGAGTGACGTAGGACTATACAAAGGGGACAGCTTTTGCTAAATATATATTTTAAATATATTGTTTTATTTTCTTCTCCTACGTGAATACCTACCTATCTACCTGAAAAATGGATTAGTTTACTGTTTACTCTTTATGAATATGTTGATGGTTCTGAAAAGAACCTTTGGTGTTGTGTTTTTGTTATCACTCGATATTCCCATCTTGTTCGGTTAAACCTTCCTGTTTAGCTATTGCGTTTGCCACTCGCCACAGCTTTCACAGTTGGAAAATTTCTTCCCATCCAGCTTGTGACATGTTGTTCAGTAAATTACATTTAATGCGACGTGCCGGAGAAACACTTTGCCACTCACTGAAACTAATTGTTGGCTTGATGAGCGCCGAACCGAAGCTGCTCTGTTCTTGATGCGGGTTTTCTGATTGTCGTGAGCAGCTTTGCAAGCCAACTCGAGCACTCCGACGGCCGAAACTCTATAACCGCTATTAGGTATACTGGTGCTCCGGCACCAATCCGTTCGGCCTAGTTACCCTTGCGGAGCAATCAGTGAATGCGACCAACAGGGAACTGGAGACCTGCACGGTTCGAGTGAGACTTTGCCTTTCCCTTAACTTGTCCTCCTTTGTTACGTCCACGATGCCGATGCCGTACAACCACACGGGTTTACGGTTTGAAAGAAAATAAGATATTTTTTTGGGGTCCGCGTGTTTTATACTCTAGCGGTACACACTCACAGGATAGAGACAAATCGGCAGACTCAGCCAGAGGGGCGAGTCCAACGAGACGAACGAATGGGCGTTAAAAGGGAGCGAAAGCAAAAAAATACATTCATTACGATTTGTTCGCTCGTTGGATTCACATGCAGGCTAAAAAGGGTCCTTTTCAGGATCACAAAATTATCTTCAATTAAAGAGTTTATTGTTTTGTTATCACTCGATATCCTCATCTTGTTCGGCTAAACAGTTCTGTTTAGCGATTGCATTTGCCCTCGCCACAGCTTTCACAGTTGCAAAATTTCTTCCCATCCAGCTTGTGACAGTTTTTA
Source organism: Toxorhynchites rutilus septentrionalis (assembly GCF_029784135.1). Lineage (NCBI taxonomy): Eukaryota > Metazoa > Arthropoda > Insecta > Diptera > Culicidae > Toxorhynchites > Toxorhynchites rutilus. Next base: position 302,817,320 of record NC_073746.1, on the reverse strand, counting down.
CAGTAAATTACATTCAATGGCACGTCGCATTACCACCACTCAGTATCGGATTGGAGGTAATTTTAATCTGTAATTGAACATTTGCGATGACAGCGGTACAGTGTCGACTTTCAATGTGGGGTCATAATTTGGACCCCTAACTCTATGTTTACAAAAATGTCCAACTAAATATGTCACATTACAGGTCCGTCCAATTAGCTAAATGTCAAGATAAGTGTAAATTACTGTACTTTCAATCTAGAAGCAATTTAAGAATTGATGAAAATCAATAAGCTCAGAACAACTGCCAAATTCACATACTCATCATATCCTGACAAACAAATTATGAAAAAATCAATTTGTGTTTTATTATTATTTTGGATAATGTTTTAGAAAGCATTGAACTGTATTTCCTAAACTCTTTTGACGTAGGACTACGTCTTTCATTTCTATACCGGGGTGTAAAATCAAAGTTTCGAAAACTAAAGCGTTACGCCGGAGACCGAGATTTTGAGCGTTAATAGCTCTTAAACAACTGAACGAAATGGTATGATAAACACTTCATTCGAAAGATAAAATGTCTACGCGTTATATACTTGTTACTTTTTCATATATACGTTATATACTTGTTTCATTCATCCAAAAAATAGCCTTAAATTGCTTTCAAAACAGGCTATTGAAATCACTAATCGCTATATAAGCGAGCACCGCTCGTAAACCCTCTCAGTTATAATTGAACAGCGATTGGAGCATGTTGTCGCTGTTATGGTGAAGCTAAATTCGTTTATCTTGAAAGCGCTGATGAACGGTGTCACCAAGAGCCTGTTTGTGCACCTTAGGCCAGAAGGGAATCCATCAGGAGGAGACCACGGTTCCGCTTGAAACATCGGAGCAGCCGCCACACACATACACGCGCGGAACCCTCGTTGCTATCATCGTTGCTGAAAAATAATCTACCAGTTCCCCTGGGAATTGAAAAATACATTCATGTGAAAGAGTTTATTTTAATGTTTTCTATCAATACAACACTGCAACCAAAAACATTTGATTTTGTGATTTTTCCATCAATCGCAATTAACAGGAAAGCTTCTGAATATTATTTTTCCCCATCAGTAGAAAATTTTCATATCCAATATTGGATGCATAACATGAAAAACGGAAAATGTAATTTTCGAGCGATTACTTGCTTCCTACTCATATAATGCTGCGAGCAAATACATTTCGTTTTATATTTTTCAATCAAGTGCGATCAACGTAAGACCACGTCTTTCGGCAATTTATTAGAGGTGCAATGAATCGAATCTTTAGGAATTCCCGCTCTACGCGCACGGCAAATGATGTTTACTCAACAGTTTCTCAAACGAGAAATGGGTGTTGTGAGAAAGGATTAGCGAACGCAAAAACGACAAACGGGAGAAAGAGATGTTTGGAGGTTGAAGGAAATTGGCAGAAAACATCTTCATTTTATCTTTCGAATAATGTGATTCATACCACTTCGTTTTGCCAGAAAGAGTTAATGCTCAAAGGAGGAATCAAGTCCTCCGAGGAAATTACCCAGCGCAAATTAGAGTCGACTATCGATTGCGGCATTCGTACACAAATAATTTTATAATGCAGTTTCATCAAAGTGATTTTTTCGATATGAGGAAATATTCACTACATCATGTCATGTAATTCATATTCTTCACTATCAAATCCATATCCATGGCACCTATCGGTATTGAATTATCATCGACACCACGATTTTCGCTAAAAGCTTCTTCTAAATGCTAATTCATCAAATTTGGAGCCCTGAAAAGGGCCGTTGATTATATGCTGAGCTAATATAGCTTGGATACGATGGGCGGAATTTTCTCGATGCTGAATTGCATCCAATCGAAAATACTCCTTTCAGTTTGGCCTGCAAAAAACTTTTCTGAACTCTAATTCATCAAATTTGGAGCCCTGAAAAGGGCCGTTGGTTATATGCTAAGCTAATATAGCACGCTCTCATTGGATTCGAAGGGCCAGCTGAATGTCCTTTGGCATGATGTGACGCGTTTTGCGTCGATAGCACACAAATTCGTATCTTCGAATAGGCCTCCTGCAGCGTCATAACCGCGGAACTTTGGAAGCGCAAGTCGGTTTTGAAGTCCTGAGCAATTCCACGGACCAAATGCTGCAAAGGTAGCTTGCGGATCAGCAATTTGGTCGACTTCTGATAGCGACGAATTTCACGCTAAGATCCCGGTCGATAGTGATGTGGCTTCTTCACACTTCTTGCGGCTGGTGCGCTCATCATGAACTATTCATTTATTCATTCATTCAGAATGGATTTAGATTCAACTTCAAACAAATGATCTCTAAATCAACGATAGTCCTACGTCACCCTTGCGGTTATACCATAGATATAACCCACTTCCTGTTTTTTGGAAGGTTTAATGGCCCTGAAAAGCGCCTTCTTTTATGGAATGGTTCCAATTTAGAAAACTTAGTACTCGTGGTTTTGAAAAAAACCATTTCGAACGCCCTCTATACCGCCTTGTTCTGGATTTGCCACCAAAGCAGTTTGTATAAAAAACAAACTTTTTTCTTCTGCTACCTGGTGCCGTTTTGCGATTGCGTTTACCACTCGCCACTCGCTGCAACTGCCCGTTGTCTTGATGTCCACAGAACCGAATGTGTTCTGTTCCGAATGCGGGTTTTCTTATCGTCGCGAGCAGCTTTGCCAGCTACCTCGATCACTTCGGCGGCCGAAACTATATAACGCCGGCTAGGTGGACTGGTGCACTGGTACTAACGCGCTCGGCCTAGCTACCCTTGCGGGGAACTCCAGATCAACACGGTTCGAGCGGGATTTGGCCTTTCCCTTCACTTTTCCTCCTTTACCATGTCCAGACATGGCTGCTTGGGTTGGTTTGTTGATGTGTTGTGATGCGAACCGATGTGGTGTACGGTTTGAATGAGAATGATCGTTACGGCAGCGGAGCGGGGATTTTTAAGCTGACTGGCTGGCTCGAGAATTACGCATGTGTGAGACTGCGACCAATGTTTCGTTCATTTTTTTCTTTTTCCTTTCCAATCGTGCTTCATTGTATTTCGCTGCTGCTCTGGTTGCCCGTTTTGGTCGGTACGATTTGCGAAGCACAAAATGGACCAATCAAAAATGGACACATAGTGCATTTTGACAATGCTTGATATTTCACAATTATTCAATTATTTATCTCAAGAAAAATGAAATGTTATTCGTTATGATAGATGCGTGGATATATTTCCTATCAATTGATGCAAAAACCTTTGCGATCTATTGGGAAATACTCGAGTTATAAGCGTTCCAAATCTTGCATATTTTCCTACTTGTTCAGTGCCTAGATTTCCATTTCACCCCCTATATCTTCCGGTTAGACGTAGTCCTACGTCAAAAAAAAATGGAAATTCAATATGTATGTGTATGAGAGAGGGGTGCTATCGTTAGATAGAAAACATATCTGCTATCCTAGGTCTTCACATGTCAGCGATTCCTTTTGTGGTGAGTGATACATTCACTGCGGCACTAAAAATTCGCATTGCGATACCTACAATCGAGAACGCGACAATTGAGAGCACTGTGCGTAACCGAGAGCGAAACGATTGAAAGCTCATTGGGAATCCGAGAGCGCGACGGCTGAAAGCACTATACGAAATCAAAAGCACACCGACTAAGAGTAAATTGCGAAACGGAGAGCACGACACTTGGGAGCGACGAAGAGTGAAAAAAAAATTAGTGGGTTATATCTATGATATAACCGCAAGGTTCACGTGGAACTACCTTAGCTTAGCAATCATTCGTTTGTATTGATTAAATTCTTGATTGAATGAAACAGTTTCCAAATTCAATTGAGTTCAATATATTTGCTCTGTGAGTGAAAAAAATGAACAAATGCCGTGTAAAGTCAATTCATTTATTGTGATTGATTGTTCTTCGTTACAAGTAAATTTAATGACGGACCTTTTACGTTTGGTATGATGACTAGAACAAAATATATGTACGGAAGAATTATCAAACGTTTGATGAACCAGCCTAAGGCTGAAAATCTTTCCAATAAAGACAAAAAAAAATTATCAAACGATTATTTTATTTTACATTTCCCTCTGAAGTTTACATCCCAAAAGTGTACATACTTCTCGAATCTCGAATTTGCTTGAAACTGGGAAGTTCATTCGCTTCTAGTGGCTGCACGATTTTCCCAGGTTCCTAAGTTTAGAAGATCATGTTAGGACAGACATATTCCACTCTGCACAAAGGCAAGCGAGGACAAAAGTACTCGCAGTTTGCATTTATTTGCAGAGCCGATCTCCCCAGAAACCTCGGTTTGGAAGTCTGTGTTAGGGAAACACATTTCAATCGGAACAAAAATACCCCCGATTTGTATGAATTCGCAATGCCGATTTCCCCACGCTTCATGGATTTGAAGTCTGTGTTAGGGAAACACATTCCAGTCGGAACAAAAATACCCCCGACTTGCATGAATTTGAAATACCGATTTCTCCAGGCACCTTGGATTAGAAATCTCTATTGGGGAACACATTTCGGTGGGAACAAAAGCTCCCCCTACTTTCGTGTGTTCTTTTTCTTCTTTTTGGCTTTAAGAGGGTTTAAACTTTTCAGTTCACTCGCCTCTAGGCTCTTTCGTGTGTTTGCAATGCCGATTTCGCTGCTTGGTTTTAAAGTCTGTGTTAGGGAACATTTTTCGATGAGAACAAAAGTCCCCCTACTTTCATGTATTTGCAATGCCGATTTCCCCAAGGCTGCTTGGTTTTGATGGCTGTGTTAGGGAAACCGTAAATCGGGCCAATCAAAACGATGCAGTTAGGGCGTTTAGATAACGCCTAATATTTTACAGTTATTCAATTGTTTATCTAATGAAAAACAACATTTTGTTAGTTGCGATAGATGCGTAGAAATATTCCCTATCAAGTGATGCAAACATCTCTCCTATCCAGTACGAAATGTTCGAGCTATAAGCATTCGAAATCTTTCATTTTTTCCTGCATGTTCTGTGTTTAGGTTTTCATTTTACCCTCCATATATTCCGGTTAGACGTAGTCCCACGTCAAAAAAATTAGGAGCATAACGATCGGAGACAAATGCAAGCTAAAAAAAATGGCTTCACCCGATTTGATGCGTTACTGTGCATACTTATTTCCACAATCACTCCAACGAATTCAACCAAATTCCACTGGTTTTCAGCTTAGCTTAATAAATAGAACACTTTCATTGATTTCACGATTTATAAAACACAAACGACAGAAGAAGCAAGCACACAGAGGAGACATCGCGGAGTAAGAAAACACACGTCCACTCCCGTATGCTGGTCAACTCGCTCCCTCCGTCAATAGAGAAAACATATTTGAAATGGAAAACCCAATGTTTATTCAACCCAATGCGCATCTTGATTGGACTAACAACACCTAATACTATATGTAGAGCACTTTTTCTAATATTTCTCACTTTTCCATTTTTTCTCGCCGTATAGACTTTCCTTGGGTAAAATTGAACACAACAAAATGACAGCTTAAACCTCGAGCGGGTTTCCATTTATGAAAATTTAAATAAATCGTTCTATATATCAAGTCCATTTCAACACAACTGCTACCATGTGCAATTTTATACTTACACTTGTGCTAAATTTTTCACAATACACGATCGGTCATTGATATGAAATTTCGCGAAGCAACCAACATTAAAGTTCAAAATTTAAATCTTATTCGCTAGAATTAATCGTATCACATACCTTATTTGCGATAGAAAAATGTACCCGACTTTCATTTATTTGCAATGTCGATTTCCCCCAGGCAGCTTGGTTTTGATGTCTCTGTTAGGGAATACATTTCGGTATAAACAGAAGATCCCCCTTCTCAAATGGCGTTAACGTTCCCTGTGGATTTTTTGCTGTCTTAACGTATGCATTAACTAGCGTCACTTATTAATACTTAGTTGAGATTTCTTAAGCCAAATTACACGCCTTGAATGTATTCCGAGAGGCAAGCTCTAGAATACGCGTGACCACAGTGCAAGTCGAAGGAAATTTCTCTGTCAAAAAAAAGACGGGTGGGTAATGTCAGGGACATAACCGGAGTGACGTAGGACTATACAAAGGGGACAACTTTTGTTAAATATATATTTTAAATATATTGTTTTATTTTCTTCTCCTACGTGAATACCTACCTATCTACCTGAAAAATGGATTAGTTTACTGTTTACTCTTTATGAATATGTTGAGGGTTGAAAAGAACCTTTGGTGTTGTGTTTTTGTTATCACTCGATATTCCCATCTTGTTCGGTTAAACCTTCCTGTTTAGCTATTACGTTTGCCACTCGCCACAGCTTTCACAGTTGGAAAATTTCTTCCTATCCAGCTTGTGACATATTGTTCAGTAAATTACATTTAATGCGACGTGCCGGAGAAGCAGTTTGCCACTCACTGAAACTAATTATTGCCTTGATGAGCGCCGAACCGAAGCTGCTCTGTTCTTGATGCGGGTTTTCTGATTGTCGTGAGCAGCTTTGCAAGCCAACTCGAGCACTCCGACGGCCGAAACTCTATAATCGCTGTTAGGTATACTGGTGCTCCGGCACCAATCCGTTCGGCCTAGCTACCCTTGCGGAGCAATCAGTGAATGCGACCAACAGGGAACTGGAGACCTGCACGGTTCGAGTGAGACTTTGCCTTTCCCTTAACTTGTCCTCCTTTGTTACGTCCACGATGCCGATGCCGTACAACCACACGGGTTTACGGTTTGAAAGAAAATAAGATATTGTTTTGGGGTCCGCGTGTTTTATACTCTAGCGGTACACACTCACAGGATAGAGACAAATCGGCAGACTCAGCCAGAGGGGCGAGTCCAACGAGCCGAACGAATGAGCGTTAAAAGGGAGCGATGGCAAAAAAAATACATTCATTACGATTTGTTCGCTCGTTGGATTCACATGCAGGCTAAAAAGGGTTCTTTTCAGGATCACAAAATTATCTTCAATCTAAAGAGTTTATTGTTTTGTTGTCACTCGATATCCCCATCTTGTTCGGCTAAACCTTTCTGTTTAGCGATTGCATTTGCCACTCGCCTCATCTTTCACAGTTGGAAAATTTCTTCCCATCCAGCTTGTGACATATTTTACCGTAAATTACATTCAATGCAACGTACCGAAGCGCCACTCAGTGTCGCATTGGAGGCGATTTGAACCTGTAATTGAACATTTGCGATGACAGTGGTACAGTGTCGACTTTCAATGTGCGGTCATAATTTGGATCTCTATGTTTACAAAAATGTCCAACTAAATAAGTCGCATTACATGTCCGTCCAATTAGCTAAATGTCGAACTAATTGTAAATTACTGTACTTTCAATCTGGAAACAATTTAAGAGTTGGTGAAAATTGAATAATCTTGAAAGTCCCCAACTATCAATAAGCTCAGAACAACTGCTAAATTCACAAACAAATGGCAAACAAATTATGAAAACATCAATTTGTGTTTTATTATTATTTTGGATAATGTTTTAGAACGCATTGAACTTTATTTCCTAAACTCTTTTTTGGAAGGTTTAATGGCCCTGAAAAGCGCCTTGTTTTATGGAATGGTTCCAATTTAGAAAACTTAGTACTCGTGGTTTTGAAAAAAAAACCATTTCGAACGCCCTCGATGCCGCCTTGTTCTGGATTTGCCACCAAAGCAGATTGTAAAAAGAACAAACTTTTTTCTTCTGCTACCTGCTGCCGTTTTGCGATTGCGTTTGCCACTCGCCACTCGCTGCAACTGCCTGTTGTTGTCTTGATGTGTTCTGTTCTGAATGCGGTTTTTCTTATCGTCGTGAGCAGCTTTACCAGCCAACTCGATCACTTCGGCGGCCGAAACTATATAACGCCGGCTAGGTGGACTGGTGCACTGGTACTAACGCGCTCGGCCTAGCTACCCTTGCGGGGAACTCCATATCAACACGGTTCGAGCGGGATTTTGCCTTTCCCTTCACTTTTCCTCCTTTACCATGTCCAGACATGGGTGCTTGGGTTGGTTTGTTGATGTGTTGTGATGCGAACCGATGTGGTGTACGGTTTGAATGAGAATGATCGTTACGGCAGCGGAGCGGGGATTTTTAAGCTGACTGGCTGCCTCGAGAATTACGCATGTGTGAGACTGCGACCAATGTTTCGTTCATTTTTTTCTTTTTCCTTTCCAATCGTGCTTCATTCTATTTCGCTGCTGCTCTGGTTGCCCGTTTTGGTAGGTACGATTTGAGGAGCACAAAATGGACCAATCAAAAATGGGCACATAGTGCATTTGGACAATGCTTGATATTTCACAATTATTCAATTATTTATCTCAAGAAAAATGAAATGTTATTCGTTATGATAGATGCGTAGATATATTTCCTATCAATTGATGCAAAAACCTTTGCGATCTATTGAGAAATGCTCGAGTTATAAGCGTTCCAAATCTTGCATTTTTTCCTACTTGTTCAGTGCCTAGATTTCCATTTCACCCCCTATATCTTCCGGTTAGACGTAGTCCTACGTCAAAATCCCCCGGCCACAAGACGGGAATCGAACCCGAACACCCGGCATGATAATGTGAGACGCTAACAACTCGGCCACGGGCGCACTCAAGCTTCCCCTACTTTCATATATTTGCAATGCCAATTTCACCCAGGCAGCTAGGCTTTGATGTCTCTGTTAGGGACCCGCCGCATGTGTCATCAATTTCGACCAATCAGAAGTGGGTATTTCCGTTAGGATAGGGGTTGAGACTTTTCAATTGTTCAATAGTTAGTTTCATGACATATATAGTTTTCTTCAATACAAAAAATTAGTGGGTTATATCTATGACATAATCGCAAGGTTGACGTGGAACTACCTTAGCTAAGCAATCATTTGTTTGTATTGATTAAATTTCTGATTAAATGAAACAGCTCCGGAATTCAATTGAATTAAATATATTTGCTTTGTGAGTAAAAAGATTGCACAAATGCCATGGAAGGTCAATTCATGCATTGTGATAGATTTATCTTTTTCGTAACAAGTGAATTTAATAAGAGTCCTTTTATGTTTGGTATGATACCTTGGACAAAATATGTGAACGGAAGAATTATCAAACGATTATTTTATTTTACATTTCCCTCTGAAGTTTGCATCTCAAGTGTACGTACTTCTTGAACCGCGAATTTGCTTGATTTGATGGATTTCAGGCACTCAGTTTCGATTTTGACATGTACGTCGAACGCATATTGTTTAATCAATAGGCGTTATCGCAGCAAATAGCTATCACCATTTTGCCTAATCATAAAATGGTATGCGTAGAAATTCAGTGAGTAGAAGATATGAGTGCATATCCTTCAATGCATTCTTGAATGACCGAAGCAAAGCGTTGTGTTCGTACCCGCTTTTGTAAAACACTATTCGGAGTGCAAGAAAAACATGCGGGTGCTGAAGTACCCTCGGGTTGCATGAATCAACAACTTCAACTTCTACTTTTTATACTATAGAGGCTTTAAACTTGAAAGTTCATGTACCTCTAGTGTCTGCACGATTTTCCCAGGTTCCTAAGTTTAGAAGACCGTATTAGTGAAACATATTCCAGTCTGCAAGCGAGTACAAAAGTACTCGCTTGCAGACTGGAATCGCAGTTTGCATATATTTGCAAAGTCGATTCCCGCTCCTTGGATCTAAAATCTGTGTTAGAGAAACACATTTCAGTCGAAACAAAAATATCCCCGATTTGCATGAATTTGTAATGCCAATTTCCCCAGACACCTTGGTTCTAAAGTCCGTTTTGGGGGAACACATTTCAGTCGGAACAAAAAATACCCCCGACTTGCATTAATTTTCAATGCCAATTTCCCCACGCTTCATGCATTTGAAGTGAAGACAAAAATACCACCGACTTGCATGTATTCGCAATGCCGATTTCTCCAACGCTGCATGGTTTTGAAGTCTGTGTTAGGGAACACATTTCGGTGAGAACAAAAGTCACCTTACTTTCACGTGTTTGCAATGCAGATTTCCCCAAGGCTGATTGGTTTTGATGGATGTGTTGGGGAAACCGTAAATCGAGCCAATCGAAACGAGGCAGTTTGGGCGTTTGGGTAACGCTTAACATTTTACAGTTATTCAATTGTTTATCTAATGAAAAATAACGTTTTATTAATTGCGATAGATGCGTAGAAATTTTTCTTATCAATTGATGCAAACATCTTTACGATCCAGTAAGAAATGTTCGAGTTATAAGCATTTGAAATCTTGCATTTTTTCCTGCATGTTCTGTGTTTAGGTTTTCATTTTACCCCTCATATATTCCGGTTAGACGTAGTCCCACGTCAAAAAAAATATAACAGGTTGTGTCCAAGACACGACCGCATTGTTGATGTAGAACTACGCTGTAGTTTAATTCAAGTCGCTTGTTTATAACTGCGAATATTATTTTATAACGCCATGAATTTTTTTTTTTCTTGTAGAATCATTTGACGATTATTCATTCTTGTTCTCGCAGAACAATACATGCTCGAGATAAGCGCAGTTATCATCCTTAGTGGAGAATGTTTTGCTACTGGCAAGCGAAACCAATCACTGACAAAATTCCAGAAAATTCCATTTATTTTCTTGGTGAGCTGACGATAGCCTAGCTTGATGATTCCCCACACAATTGTGTAGCTCAGAACCTTAATGCAATGACGTCAGTTTGAGGCAATTATTGCAATGCTAGAGACATCAGTGAGTCAGTAGCTTGGTCGCGTCTACAGCTTAATCCGAAACTAAGACATGTGAGACTTTAAACTTCTTCAGTCCATTGGACTCTAACCTTCAAAAAGGCCCTTGGAAAGCTTTACTTTTTCCTAGTATTACTCCTCACGGTCCAGCTCGCCCAGCAACGATGTTGTTCAGTCGGTGGTCTCACGAAGAATGAAAGTTGCCTCAGCGAGATCCACTGTTTATACTCTAGGCAAATATTCCCCTTCGTTCTTCTTCTTTTCCTTTGTTCACGGAGACATTCAATCTAACGATTTCACCTTCGTTGCTCATCCATAAGTTGTTCTTTATTGACAGCTCTGTTCGGGAAAGCACAGATGGGAAAATGGAAACGCTTATAGTTTTCATGAATTTTAACCATTTACACACCATGGGATTGTAATGTATAGCATATCAAACAAATCTTAGAGCATTTCCAATTCGTTTGGTATGTAAATCGTCAAAATCCGTTCGCGGCAAAAATAGTTATGAACGTTATCTTTATTTCATAAAAACGTGACTTGTTTTCTGATCTGGTACCCTTAATGAAAGACGTAGTTCTACGTCAAAATTGTTATGGAGTGCCGAAATCGATTGACGCAAAAATTTCATCAATCCATCATGAAATGACTGAGCAATAAGCGTTTGAAATTGGACAATTTTCACGATGTGCTCGATTTTCGACTTTCAATTTGTTCCCGAAAGACGTAATTCTACGTCAAAACGTTTACAAAACACACCAAACAAATGTAGTCGATTGAAAATTCCAATCACAATCCGCCAACCCCTAAGGTGGTTGTTCCGTCATTTTCGTGTCCCGTTTATCGCGCTAATCACACATTCAAACAAAACCAGCTGTTTAGCATAGTTTCCGCGTGAACTTTTTCGACTCGCGAGCGTCACCATTTGGAGGGCCGTAGACCGGGAAACACATCGAGAGGTCACAGACTCGGGGAACCGAGGGATTACTGCCGTGTTGGCATAAAGACAAGGGATTATTAAATAGCAACAAATTCTGTCTGCAGTGGTATTATTACACGGCACTGTAAAACCTACATGCTGCTGCTGTTGCTACTCATCAAAACCATCTTCATCATCGCAGTCATCAGCTTTGCCAGTAGTGTTTGCATTTGCAGACAACTTGTTGGCTTGCGCTCGCACTAATGGCTGATGAAATTCGCACACTTTTGCGCTCGATGGGATGATGGCAGCCTTCGCCACAAAACGGCACACTGATTCAGTTTCGGCATCGGTTAGTCAGCCAGTCTGTCAGTCAGGCAGTCATTCACTCATTCACTCACTTGCTCAGTGGCTTGGTTAAACATATATAATTGAGTTATGTTTGTGCAAACTAATATTTATACTTGCATAATTTACGAGCTGCGTTTCGGAATCGGACGCAATCCAATGTGCGAGCTGAGTGATGGCGGTTTTTTTTTTTCGGGCGATATCTAACAGTCTTTTTTTTCTAATCTATTTCCGTGGAATAATTATTCCGTGCATCCGGCAGAATTAAATGCTATCTGTAAAATTGCTCCGATAAAACATGAAAACAAAGCTTCTCCGTTCGTCCGCCTGTCGGAGTACTTAGGTAAACACATATAAAAAAAAGTCAGGTTTCACAGTCCGTACTGGCTGGCAATAAAGCAAATAAACGCTCCTTGGCAGCAAATAGGTAAAACAATACATCCTCTTATCTGTCTCGCTGACTGCTTTCCTGATGTTCTGTCCGTCCCTCGTCTCTGCTCGACTTGAACTATTTGATATACAATATTTGATCACAAAAGCATTTTTCCGCTGAACGGACTAAAGGTTGGAGCTGAGGGCGCGAGATGCTCCTCTCGTGCTGACTTCGGGGAGGAGCTACAGTTTAAGACGCAGCTAAGTATCTAATTTAATCACCAACAAGCCAACAATTTTAATGACGGGTCGAGACGGGGTGCACTGGAAGATATTCTCTCTAAGAAAAAAAAATCCTACTTCCTAGAAACGCAATGCTAGAAAAAGGGAGTTTTTTTCCCTCAGTGTCCCTTCTGGAGGATTGAATATCGCGCCCAAGGTGACTGGCGGTGACGATCGCGTCGTCGGACGTGCGTTCGGATGGGGGGAACCATATATCATCAAACAATAAACAGATCCACATATTCTGATATCGCTGCGAGCGTCGCTGTTGCCCAATGAGAATGAGATGATTACCTATTTTATAGCCCCCGTCTGCCATCGGATGAGTCCATCTTCCAGATTCTACGCGCGGCAATAAGCAATTATTTGCCGCTCCGGTATCAGCGTCGGTAAACACGGACGTTTCGAGAACAGACGACGGATGATGTTCGAATTCGGTGTTCATATGTAAGCGCCCGGCCAAGACATGTGATAATCGCGTTATAAAACGAGATACTATTGCGTCTTGCCTCGAGGCACAGAACATTACACCTCAAATAGAAACAGGAAAAATGGCGTCCGCATTCACACAACAGCAGTGATTGAACCGAGGCTATCAATTACCACATTGTTTGTTGGAGGCAGATGAAAAAAAAAATGTCCACGTGATTCACCTGTCCCCGCTGCTCGGATGCGTAGCATTTGTTTGGTTGTTTTATCAGGTGAGAATTTCCAGCATTTCGAGCTGGGCAATGATTCAGTGAGAGTACTATTTGCGAATGGTTATCAGTGATTGCATTGATTCATGGTAGGTTTAATGTAGCGAGAATCTTTCATGTCACCAATTTTAGCGATGCGATCATCGCTTACATCATGCGTTGAGGCAAGGAAGAGAAAGTAATTTCGTGAACGAAAAAAATTGATCAACCGTTTACACTCCGTTCACAACGACTACGATAGCGATATTTTGCCCCTTCTTGTTACTGTTGCGAGTTGAACTACTCAGATACATTTGAATGTCGTGTATGATCTTAAAGGGTGTCACGATAAAAATTCGGTCCAATTAAACTTGGCGCATTTTATAAAATTGTGTATTAAAAAAATCTGAACACCCCTTATTTTGTAGGCATTTATGTGTTTGTGTACTGAAAACCCCCCCCCCCCCTTTTTTGATTTTGACGTTTGTTCTTCAGTTATCACAATGGCGGGCCAGCGAATGAAGCGATGTATCAAAATTTTGCTTATGAAAATGCGAACTAAAATCGAAATAGATAGCCAGAAGCCACAAAATGACAAAAAAAGGACCAGCGCTCTAAAGCGGAGCCACAGTCAACCATGGTCCACAATGTCACAAACAAGCAGGGAGTGTCTTCTACAACCGTGCGTCGAGCTTAAAAAAAAATCTAATGGCTATCGACTTAAAAAATCTAATGGCTATCGACTTAAAAAATCTAATGGCAGTGACTCCAAGCGGCAACAATACGCAAAAACAACTGAAAACTGCCAAAACACGATTCATGAAACTGTACACGACCATGCCAACGAAGTTCGATTGCGTATTGATGGACGACCGAACCTACGTCCAAACATTCATTTGGCAACTGAAAGAGTTTGAGCTTGAGCTTGGGTAGACTGTACAATTCGTAGTTGCTCTCCGTGATTGACCTGAACCAACCAAATTGCACAAAGAACACACAGAATGACGCTTGGGACTAGCAAATCATTCTCGTTGTGCAATTTTCGGTGATTTTAGGTCAATAACGACGCCGGCCACGTCCTTACAGTCACAAGGGGAAGGGAAGGAATGTTAGTATGATATTCGTCGCCCGAAGGCCAGAAGGGTCGCCTCTATAGCGTGGTTCCCTAGCGTTTATCATGGAAGCGATAGTTGTTAGTGGGAATGGTGAAGAAAAATCAGGATTCACTGCGGTAAGTGATGTGGTTATGTAAATGCGAACAATTGACCTCTCGACAAACATTCATTTGGCAACTGAATGAGAGGTGAAAGGTGGAAGACATTTTCAAGCTCGTGAAACTATCGGAACTTGCCAAAAATTATCTTGTTTGGCAGACTGTCTGTACTTGTGTGTACCGTCAACCAGGAAATTTACGTGAAGGAGCGCCTAGAAAAATAACTGTCCCCTACCCTGATATGTATGACACTGCACTGGCTTAACACCAATCCGTAACGCCGAAGGTACGGTGTCGACACTGAACAATGGTCCAGGAAGTGGATTTAAGTGGAAATTGGCTTCTAGAACTCGACAGTTATTCTCTAGACAAAAACTGTCTTCAACAAAGTTATCACAAACATCAATAACTTTGAGTATGATTAGGCAATTGACAAGTTATGCTTCGCAGAATGTTTGTCTGGATAAGTTCTAAAAGACGTCCGAAGACAACTTTGATGTAGAATTTGAAATATAAAAGTTAAAGCAAAAAAAAAATTTCTTCATGGTCATCTTAACTTAGAAAGAAAGCCCAAAAACAACTTAGTGGAAAACTTTTCTCTAGACAAAAACTGTCTTCGACAAAGTTATTACATATAATGGAGTGCTCATTTCAATCTTGTCGAAAATTGGGTGACCAAAAATTTTCGATGAAATGACAAATCCAACCTTTTTATCTTTATAGATGGAGGTAAAAAAAAAGCCCCAGTTATTTTAATCAACTTTGTGCAACAAAGTTTTTTTTCTATCTCTCAAAATTTCGATATAGCGCTTTTTTTCTAAGTTGCGTTAGGGTCACCATGAAATAGACGGTTTTTTCTCTAGCTTTTATTTTTTTCAAATTCTACATACATACTTCAGAAGTGTTTAGAAGGCTTTTTGGACATACTAAGACAAAAATTTTGCGACTTGCCAACATCTCAACTCTACTCAAAGTTATTGATATTTCTTTTCCAAAAAAATCGAGGGGTTGTATCCGAGACACGAACGCTTTGGACGTAAGACTATGCAATCTTTTTTTTTTTTTAATTTGTTGGTATATCATTTCGGAGATTATTTGCGAATACGTCGAAATTTCATAAACAACTATTTAGTAAAAAGTTAAGTGGACCCTGAAAAGGTTTAATGGCTTGCGTGGTTTTGTAGAATCATTTCGAGTAGCAACGATTCTTTCGCCTTTGCGAGAACAATACACTTATTGGTCATATGTCGCAATTTGTTTCATTATATCAATGCACGCATTGCACTGAGTATTTAACGAGAGGCATCTTCCATGCATCGCTAATCAACAAGCATCAAACAAGCGTCTAACAGATGCACACAGTACCAGCGATAAAAATGAAACATCGCGAGAATGACCGTTTATGGAAAATCCGCTAGCGTTCACAACTTGAGGGGAAACATAAAACACAAAACGAGCAGAATAAGCGACCTTTGTTGTTTGGGGCGCAGAAAGATTCTGAGAATTTACCTCAAAGGAGATGCAATATTTATACGCTAGCGACAGCTTACTCACTATGCAAGGGTGGAGTTTACTTCGCAGATAATTTCTTTTCGCTATCCCCCTTCGTTGTTTCTATTCTAGCAACTGCATAATTTGCCCGTTATTGACAGCTCTGTTCGGAAAAGCACACAAGTGGACAGAACAAATGTATGGGGAAATGGGAATTCTTCCAGTTTTCATCGATTTAAACCATATGCAGACTTTGTAATGATTGTAATGTATAGCATATCAAACAAATCTTAAAAAATCCCGATTCGATTTATATGCAAATCGTTAAAATCCGTTCGCAGCAAAAATAGTTATTAACGTTAACTTTATTTCATAAAAATGCGACCTGTTTTCTGATTTGACACCCTTAATGTAAGACGTAGTCCTACGTCAAAAAACACTCTCCTCAATTGTTTGTCGTTCTTCCTGGGGCAAACATCTAAAAAAATGTTTATTGGCGGCATTAAAAAGATCATATTTGACTTAAAATAATGTTATTTTTTGAGTTTGAGTAAACTAAAATTGAAATCATGAGTTTTTGGTTGAAAAAAAATATTAAAATTAAGAAACTATTATTAGTTAGAATTAAGATATTAACAGGTTCTGCATCGCAAAATGTTGATCTTGATAAGCTCTAAAAGTCGTTTGAAGACAATTTTGATATAGAATTTTAAATATAAAAGTTAGAGCAAAAAACCCATTTTTTCATGGTCACCCTAATACAACTGAAAACATCCGCTAAATGGATTATGTTAAAAAAAAACTTTATTCTACAAGGTTGATTTCAATAACTGGGGTTACAATTTTTTTTTATCCCATTTGTTTATTTATTTAGGCTCATTAGCATTTGAGCTGTAATCGAGCCGGATTTACTCGAGCACATGTTACAGCGTAAGACTATTTCTTTTGTTCTTCCATTGTTCAGCAGGCTGGATAGCTCCTCTGCAATTTCTTTCTGAATATAATCAGAACGAAAATAAGCTTCGTAATCGGCTCAGCAACGATACAATGAACGCTATTTTGAGATCAAAAGATTTGATTAAACACAGTGGCTATGGATAAGCATCATCAAACACACTAATGACTTGCAAATGTCAATGTAGTATTCGTAATAAATAAATGAACTTTTTCTCATTCTAATAATATATATTTTGACGTAGGACTACGTCTTTGATTTCTATATAGGGAGGTCACTCTACGAAAAATGTAACGTTTATTAAGTGTTTTCAAATGCATATTACGCAGAATCGTTCTTACGATATATGTTGTAATATATACCATCAGACGGCAAATTTATCCAGCATTTTTTTCGTCTGAAACATCAACCGTGGAAATGATAAAACAAGTGAGCAATTTAACAAATAAAAGAGATATGTTTTGCGAGCGAATGCGAAGGTAAATCGTGTATTATGCATTCTTTCTTTCAACTTCGTTCCCATGAATCCCACATAAGATTGTGTGCAAATCTTTTTTCGAAAGTAAACATTTTGTATTAATCAGATGCAAGATTTTATGCATCACTCAAATTCATGCAAGATTTCATTACTCATAGAATACATGATACGAAAACATATTTTTTTTTTATTTAAATCGTTTATTTTTACAGGCTCAGTTACATAGGTTTAAAGGAGCCGAACTCCTTACTGTATTGTTACTAGTATATAAACATTTTTCCTTAATTCTAATGTTAATAATATAGGAAACCGATTACTCGCGGTCGACTCGAGTTTAGAAGGGTGACATATTTTCTTCAGGAAAAGGAGGGGATATGAGGATATATTGACAATGATCACACTCACACTCTCAATCACACTCATCACACTCAATTCTTAAACCTATCTTATATCTAATATGTATTTACATTTCTTCTTATTCTTAAGAATGGATCCGATCTCTCACAAAGGAAAAGGAAAAGGAAAAACTAAGGGTATAAGGACAATCACACACGAAGATCGATAGCTCTAAGGAATACATATATTTGGGACATGTAATCAAGGTCTAACCGAGCCAACACATCTCTCACCGGTACCATGGGCTGCCTTCCTCGGGCCCGAAGGGTGACTACTAAATTCGATCTGGCGACAAGATACAGCTCGCACGACCAAACAACGTGCTCGATGTCGTGGTAACCTTGGCCACAAACACAAAGATTGTTGTCGGCAAGATTAATACGAAAAAGTAGCGCATCTAACGAACAGTGATTGGACATGAGTCGGGAGAAGGTGCGAATAAAGTCCCGACTCAAGTCCAGACTTTTGAACCATGGTTTGAGGCTAACCTTAGGGATAATCGAGTGGAACCACCGGCCCAATTCATCTTCGTTCCATTTGCGTTGCCAGTTAACTATGGTATTTTTGCGGACTAAAGAATAAAATTCATTGAAGGCGATTTGACGCTGATAAATATCGCCTTCAATTGCACTTACCTTTGCTAATGAGTCAGCCCTCTCATTACCCGGAATTGAGCAATGTGAAGGGACCCAGACAAAGGTAATGACATAACAGCGTCTGGATAAAGCACTCAAAATTTCTCGTATTCTCTCAAGGAAGTACGGCGAGTGCTTTTCCGGCCTCACTGAACGGATAGCTTCGACAGAGCTAAGACTATCCGTTACAATGTAATAGTGTTCAACAGGTCGTGAGGCGACGCTGTCCAGCGCCCAGTGTATCGCTGCCAATTCAGCAATATACACTGAGCAAGGATTCTGAAGACTGTGTGAGGTGCTAAAAAATTCGTTGAACTCTCCAAATCCTGTGGACTCATTCATAGAGGACCCATCAGTAAAGTATATATTATCACAATTGATACCCCCATACTTTTCATCGAAGATCGTTGGAGCGATCCTCGATCGTTGGTAATCTGAATATCCATGGATATCTTGCTTCATGGACAGATCAAAATGCACAGAGGAATTGATGTAGTCAGGGAAACAAACACGGTTGGGAATATACGAAGAAGGATCAACCTGCATGGAGATGAATTCATGATATGAACTCATGAACCCGGAGTGAAAATTTAGCTCGATCAGCTGCTCAAAATTTCCGATCACCAATGGGTTCATGACCTTACACCGGATGAAGAACCGAAGAGATAATAAATTGAAGCGATCTTTTAGTGGGAGTAGGCCTGCCAAAACCTCGAGACTCATGGTATGCGTTGAGGGCATACATCCCAACGCGATACGGAGACAAAGATACTGAATTCGCTCGAGTTTAATGAGGTGTGTTTTGGCAGCTGATTGAAAACAGAAACTGCCATACTCCATCACTGAGAGAATAGCTGTTCGATACAACATTATAAGATCTTCGGGATGGGCTCCCCACCAGGTGCCGGTAATTGTACGGAGAAAGTTTATTCTTTGTTGACATTTTTTTCTCAGATACCCAATATGGGCCCCCAAGTACATTTGGAGTCGAACCAGACCCCAAGATACTTGAATGACATAGCATGAGTGATCGGTTTACCCAAAAGTTGAAGCTTTGGTTTTGCTGGTCTATGCTTCCTAGAAAAAACCATCATCTCTGTTTTCTCCGTGGAGAATTCGATCCCTAGCCCAATGGCCCAGGTTGAAAAATTGTTCAAAGTATCTTGTAAGGGTTCTTGCAGGTCGGATTCGTTTGATCCTACGACAGACACCACTCCATCATCTGCAAGTTGTCTTAGGTTGCAATTTTGTGTAAGGCAATTGTCGATGTCGCTTACATAGAAGTTGTACAAAAGGGGGCTTAAACATGAGCCCTGAGGGAGGCCCATGTAAGAGATCCGACTCACTGCCGAATCTCCATGAGAAAAATTCAAATGTTTCTCACAAAGCAAGTTATATAACATATTATTCAATAGAGGCGGCAGACCCCGAGAGTGTAATTTGTCCGACAAAACCTCTATTGAAACTGAATCAAAGGCCCCCTTTATGTCCAAGAATACTGAAGCCATTTGTTTTTTTCGGCGTAAGCCATTTGAATTTCTGAAGAAAGCAACGCAAGACAATCATTCGTCCCCTTGCCCCTGCGGAACCCATATTGTGTATCTGAGAGTAGGCCATTCGTTTCAACCCATCGATCAAGGCGAAACAAGATCATTTTCTCCAACAATTTCCGTATACAAGACAGCATTGCTATTGGGCGGTACGAATTGAAGTCGGACGCGGGTTTTCCGGGTTTTTGAATAGCTATAACTCGTACTTGTCTCCAATCATCTGGAACAATATTATGCTCCAGAAACCGATTGAATAAGTTCAACAAGCGATGTTTCGCCACATCACGATTTCTCATGTTTCGAGCCACTTTCCATATTTTTTTCATTGACGTTTCTCGTGATAAACCTCCCACGAAATTTCGCCAATTAGCACGTTTTTTCCCTTTGATCAAGTTTTTAAATTGATTTTCAAGGTCCAAATACGTTTGAAAATTCTCAATGGTTCCACGTTTCCGAAAAGCTTTAAATGCATTCGATTTATCTCCATAAAGCTTGGAACACTGGCCATCCCACCATGGATTGGGAGGCCTTCGACGAATAGTGGAACCTGGGATGGGTTTCGTTTGAGCGCGAACCGCGCTGTTATAGATCAAACGAGAAATGAAGTTATACTCCTCCAATGGAGGCAAACCATCTCTGGAATTGATGGCTAGAGCAATCGCGTCCGCATATTTTTTCCAGTCAATGTGTCTTGTGAGGTCGTATGCAATGTTTATTGATTCAGAAGAATTCAACCCATTGGTGATAGAAATTTTGATTGGCAAGTGATCACTACCGTTGGGATCCTGGATTATATTCCACTTGCAATCTAACGATAGTGAATTCGAGCAAAGCGAGAGGTCAAGAGCACTTGGGTTAGCAGGAGGTTTAGGTACACGTGTTGTTTCCCCAGTGTTCAAAACGGTCATATTGAAGCTGTTACAAAGGTCATATATCAACAATGAACGATTGTCGTCGTACTGTCCCCCCCAGGCAGTTCCGTGAGAGTTGAAATCTCCCAAGATCAATCGTGGCTCAGGAAGGAGTGAGCACATGTCAACAAGTTGCTTGCGGCTAACCGCAGCTCTCGGAGGCCAATACAAGCTGACTATACAGAGGTCTTTGCCTCTGATGTTTGCATGACAAGCAACAGCTTCGATCCCTCCAATAGGTGGAAGGTCAATTCTAAAAAATGAGTGACACTTATTGATCCCCAATAGTACCCCTCCGTATCTGTCATCGCGGTCCAAGCGTATTATATTAAAATCGTGGAAAGAGAGATCATTTTGAGAAGAGAGCCAGGTTTCGGACAGAGCAAAAATATCACAATTGAATTTATGAATTAGAAATTTGAAAGTATCCAATTTAGGGATAAGACTACGACAATTCCACTGTAAAACAGTGATATCTCCGACCTCTCTATTTAAATTAGACATCAAGAGAGATAATCATTGCAAGGAGGGGCCATGTTTGCATTAATTGTTGCAAAATTGTCTTTAACACTGGAAGCATTGAAATGACAATGGTTCTGATGGAGTCGGAAACATTAAAACACGTGAAGATTTGGTCCAAAAGGTCAGACAACTTTATAAATCCCGATTGGGAAGTTGAACTGGACGGAAAAACAGGGACAGTTGGGGTTTTTGATGTCCCCTCGAGTGCTGGGTTGTTCGAAGGTGAACTATTACCACGGAGGCCAGGAGGGACCTGATTTTGCTTATCCGCTGCACTCGATTTTTTGGGCAAGCTAACAGGGGGTATCACCGGAGGGACTTGTCCTTGAACTTTGGGAGGGGTCACATTTTTGCGCCGGGATTCCCTTGAGAAATGAACGGCGTGCCCCCGTTAGCTGTATCCGCTTCCATTTCGTCAACTGGCAACGTAGCGAAGACATTGTGTGTATTGATTGGTTGTTGTTCTTGAGCCAGTGGAGAATCGCCCTTCAAAATTTCTGCGAAAGTGCGTTTAGAGCGTTCCCTCAAAGAGCGCTTCTGTTTCTCCCAGCGAGCCTTGTATGTTTCACAAGCTGAGAGCACGTGTGGGGATCCCCCGCAATATGGACACTTATGCTCAGTCGCACTGCAGGATTTCCCCTCATGTTGTTCTCCGCAAGTGGCACATCGTTCTTTATTGGCACAATAAGCAGCCGTGTGACCAACTGACTTGCACTTTAGACAAGTCATTGGCTTTGGAATAAAAAGTCGCACGGCTAACCTCAATTTATCTACCATCACGTAGTCAGGGAGAGCTAAACCAGCGAAGGTGACTCGAAACGAGTTGGACGGCGTAAATTTCTTTTCTTCTCCTTCATGGGAGACTGTTCCGAGCTGGCGGCAACCCAATATCTTAACAGTCGTCGAGGGCAGTTTTTCAAATCGGCCGGTACCTTCACTCGTAATGTATTCGCACGTCAAGCCCGTTTCGGTTATCACACCCTCAATTTCGACTATGTGAGAGGGAATGTAGACCCGATACTCAATTGTAAAATGCTGATCGACAACAATCTTGTTTGCGTCTTTTCGATCATTCACGACAACTCGCAATTTGTTAGGTCTAACCTTCGACATTTCCGAAACGGAGGTATACCTTGCCAGATCTTTCGCGATCTGCATGACTCTCAACGCCTTTCCATTTGGCTTAGGCCTGAAGAAAACAACCCAGGGACCAGTTCCGGGCGCGTCTTCTGGATAGACCTTTACACGGGGAGTGGGAATAACAGGGCGGGAAGGCGAGGACGGGGATTGAGAGTGGGAAGGCGAAGGTTGAGAAGGAGCGGGAAGAACAGAGGGAGAAGACGAGGTTGAAGGTAGAGTGAGATCGTTTAGGGCAGATGGGAGATTTGCTAGTTTTTTGGAGGGAGGCTTGGTAGGGTTAGCTGACTCGTCCCCAGAAGAAGTATCTTCCGTATTTGGTACGCGTTTGAGTGACTTTTTTTATCACTTAGGAGGGAACTAGAGTCAGAGACCTCCATATCCGAAGGTCACCCACCCTCTGCCATTTTAAAATTGGCACTTATATTCTAAGTATTTTTTTTTAAATAATATTTCACAATAATAATAATTCACAAAAACAAACAAAAAAAAAAACTTATAATTAATAAATATTTTCTCTCACTATATTCAATCTTATTCACCTATGAACGCACTCCAGTGCAGATGAACGGGAGCGTGCTGAAAGCTCGTTGGTGGTGGGAATGTGCCTACGACACCACTACACACAGTCGTCGGTGAAAGCTTACCCGCACTGTCACTGTTGGCACGATGACTCGGCGAAATCTCCAATGTCGGCGAAGCAGTGACAAAACAAAAACCAATGCTTGGCTTTCCGAGGATGAAAGCCTCTATCCACTTGCAGGCAGGGCACTTCACTCACTATCCAGATAGCGAAATGAACTCTTCAGCGGCAATAAAAACAACAATCACGCGGTAACCGATTACGGAACTTGGACGCGACTTTCCTTCGTCTGGTTACTTCGGGCAATCGGCGAAGAATGGAAAACATATGTTAGCGACGTGGAAAAATAGTCTTCAGAAACTTTATCTCATTTGGAAAGTTGACATCTCGAGTGGTTCGGCATCCCTGTTGCTCGCACTTGGTCGAAGAGTAAGAGTAAGAAGCCAGTTATCATGTCTTGTCTTAGGATGAAATATGATGAGATTTATAGAAATCGCATCAACCGTTTACACTAGCACGAACTTATGTAATGAATATATTTTCGGTGAATTTATTTATCTTCATATTCAATGTAAGCAATGACGATATATTTTTTGTTTACCGATCCACATATACTTCATCTACCATTCCATCCTGTTATGTGCCACACTGATATTCATTAATCATGTTCAGTTAGATAGTTGAACTACCTGCCAGAAGCCAATTTTAGTTTCAGGCTTTCTTTTTGAGATGCTAAGTTGGTCATCCTACCATGAATAAAACGTTTTATTTTGTACTATAACCTTTATATTTCAAATTCTACATCAAAGTTGTCTTCGGACGACTTTTAGAGCTTATCCAGACAAACATTTTTCGATGCAGAACTCGTCAATATCTTAATCATACTCCAAGTTATCGATGTTTTTTTTACCCAAAAACTCATGATTTCAAATTTAATTTACTCAAATACAAAAATAACATAATTTTGAAAATCTCACATTATGTAAAGTCAAATATATTCTTTTGAATGGCGCCAATAAACTTTTTCATGTTTGCCCCAGTGCATATTTTTTTAGAAGAAATGTCAACAACTTTGAGTAGAGTTGAGACATTGACATGTTTAGCATCGCAAAATATTTGTCTTTGTAGACTCTAGAAGTTTTCTGAAGACAGTTTGCATGTGTAATTCGAAATATAAAAGTTGGAGAAAAATCCGTTTTTTTCATAATGACCGCAACGCAGTTTAGAAAAAAGGCGCTATATCAATTATTTTAAGAGATAGAAAAAACTTTGTAGTACAAAGGTACTTAAAATTACTGGGGCTACAACATATCTGTAACATATATGTAACAACTTTGTCGGAGACAGGTATTGACTCTAGAATAACTGTCTAGGTCTAGGTGCCAATTTCCACTTAAACGCGCTTCCTGGACCATTGTGCACTACTGGTGGTAACATTGACGTACAGTAAAACCTGTTTTTGTGCGGTTTTTTTTTGTGTGTATTTTTTTCGTGCGGGTTTTTTTTGTGCGGTATATGAATAGAAGCATATTTGACGAAGTTATCGTCCATTTAGTTTTTTTCGATGGTTTATATGCATTTCAGTGCGAAAAAAGCATGTTTGCGTCTCATTTATCCACTTCTGAAATCATTCACCTCCTCCCATCAAATGCTCTAAGTTACTCTAAGTTTTTGCATGACATGATATCTAAAGACGCGTCCACATTACGCCAATCGGCCTTGGCCGCCCGGTAAAGCCGACTAAATGTGGACGTACCGCCCGGGCTTGCCGACGTGCCGAAAACCGACTCGAATCAAACCGAACCCAACCTGAAACAAGTGGGTCCGGTTCGAGAAAGTCGAACCAAAACAAAACGAAGCAAATTAGCGTTGACCACGGCTTACAGAGACAAGGCTAGTTCTTTAGCGAGTAAACATTTTTTTTATGACGTCATCCGAATTGTCAGTGTAAACAGTCGCCAGTTGTATTTTGTTTTCCGACTTACGCGTAAATGTTCCTGAAATGAAAAATCGAAAATGGTTCAATGCGCTGTGAGCGGGTGTATAAATTATGAAAATGACATTATCGGGCCAAAAAAGAGATTCTTTCGCTTTCCGAAAAACCGAGAATTATGTTCTTTGTGGATAAATGTTTTATCAAATTATTCATGGTGTTAAATATAATCAACTATATTATCAACGCACAAACTTACAAAGCACGAAAAATAAAAAATAAGAACACATTGTTTACTCCAACGACTCAGATGACGTCACTAAAAAATGACTGATCCGGAGTAGCTAGCCTTGTCTCTGTAAGCCGTGAGCGTTGACGACATTGTGCTTCGTGTGTTCGTGACGGCTTCGTGCATCCGATGGCGCTCCGGCTTCGTGAACCCGATGGGGCGTCCACACTACATAACGAACCGAATATGCCGCCTGGTACAGACCGATCGGCATCATTCGGCATAATGTGGACGCACCTTAACAGCATCACGTTTCGGCATGCAACTGAAAGCACAAAACAGCCACGCGCAACCGAAGAGGCAAACTGTCCCATAGCAAAGCAGGGAAACAAAAGGAAATTGAACGGTGAATGGCGTGAATTTAAGTTATTTTCATGCGGGAAACTTTTTCTATGCGGTCCCTATCTACCACAAAAAAAAATTGTTTTCAAAATGTGTACCGAACACGATTTTTTAAAGCTGCTGGTGAAGTTTTGCACGATTTTGTTATGCGATTTAATTTATGCGGTCCCTATCCCCCACACAAAAAAAGGTTTGCCTGTATGTGAAGAAATTTAGTCTACCAGTATAGCCATCCGGAAGAAGTTTTACAATTTTGAAATTTGAATAAAAAATATCCAGAATTTTATTTGAATACTTTATACTTTATACTTATTCGACATGGAAAAGTTTTTTAGTCACAATTTTTTATTAAAAATTTGTCTCTTCACCTGAATTCATTATCATTTTCACTAAACAATAACAGGACACGCAGTGCAATGCCATCAATGCGAATTCCAATTGGACGAACTTCTCACTGCATAACATAGAGAAAACAGACTTTTTCGAATTTCCCCATTTTCCTTCATAATTTTCCAATATTTCTTACCGTTTCATTTTTCAATGGGCAGAGACGAACGCAGCGAAATGAAGACTACGACGATCCCTTCTCGTGCGATAGGCAGTTATACGTACGTAACTTTGTTTCATATAGAGAAGATGTACGAGGACTTTTTTCCGAAAATTCCTGAATAAAAAATAAATAAAATTAAGCCGCATTGATTTGAATGGCTTTGAACATGTCGACTTTTGTGCATGGAAAGTATGATTTGCGACCAGCTTTGATTTTTCGCTAGGACATATTTAAAAACACTGTTGCGGAATAGCATCGAATGCTTGCACAAGCTTGCGATGCTATGCTCTTGTAAAATTGTAGTCCTTTGGATGGTTGAAAAAAGGATGGGTAATGTAGGAAACATAACAGGAGGCACGTAGGACTACATAGCTTCTTATTCATATTCCAGAGCAAACAAAATGTAAGTAAACTAAATTCTTGTACTAGCGGCGCAAACTGTTCACAAAGCGGTGAAGCAATAAAATTTAGAAATTAACTCTCAGTCTCAGCATGAACATCATCAGCATTAACCTTTGCTCGCTGTCTAGAGCGACGATGAAACGCTGAACTTATAGAATATCCTAGTATTATTTGAGTATCTCTCAGCAAAATTACATCTCCATCGCTTCCAAAGACAGTGTTCTCATTTTCTAATTTCCACAAATTATAGTATGCCAAAACCTCTCGTGAATGGGAACAGAAAATCCGATGGGTGAATTGTGCATTGGCCAGTTTCACTGGATTTAGAAGGAAAAAATGCTATCATCTTCAACCAAAGAATCCGTCATTCCCATCAATGATGCAAACATCTTTGCGATGTATCAAGAAATGAAGGAGCTATAAGTGTTCGGTAAAATGGAAAAAAGGAGGAATGCTGCTCGCCAGGTATACAAAAAAGTTTTTTCTCCATCGGTTTCTAGCTGGCGATGAAAAGTGGATTTATTTCGAGTATCCCAAGCGTAAAAAATCTCGGATAGGTCCAGAGGAACCATAACCATCGGTTGTACGGCCAAACCGCTATGAATGGAAGACAATGCTTTTTCTTTGGTGGGATCAATAGGTCACGGAAATGGTTGAGTCATCCGGTTGGGGAGTTTTTCGCATGTGTTTTCGCAAGTTGATAGCATTCCAATTTCCCCATACATTTTTTTTGTGTGCCTACCTACCCGTACCGTCAAAAACGAGCAACTGATGTATCGACGAGGGACTATTTTTATTTACTACTGCGAATCATTTTTGCGTAAATCGGTCGCTCGAAATGCAAATGCAGAGAACAAGCCCTGCAACATGTGAACGGACACTGTGGAGAGAGAAATTATTGCAATTCAATCTACGCTCGATGACATTTCATTGACACGGAACAGAGCGTAAAAGCAGAACTTGCAATTTCTATCGTCCAATTACCATTCGGCAGTCATCCGACTAGCAATTTGACGACGATGGCGTCCGAAATAGAATTTCTCAAGGCTGAGAAGTCAGGTTACGTTTAATAAAATGGCCTTTTTCAAGGCTAGAGGCGAATGAATTGCAAATTTTGAAACCTCTATGAATCAACTTTTTTTTCTCTCTTTCTCTCTTCCTATCTTCTTCTATTATCTAGTCTTGCTTCCGCCAACAAGCAGTCAACATCAATTCATGGTGCAATTTTGCTCGCAACTTCAAATTAAAGGTGGAACTCGATGAAATGATACGAACCTACGATTCTCATGGCGTTTGGTCGATAGCGCTTGTGTATTTTTGCATAACACGCACACATTTTTGTTGGCTCTTATTCATTGCCAGACTTAGATTAAAATGGCTTCCATTGAACGGTTTTAATGTTTTGTTTATTAGTAATGTTGGATAACATTCAACTACCTGA
The DNA here is from genome assembly GCF_029784135.1 of Toxorhynchites rutilus septentrionalis. Taxonomy (NCBI): domain Eukaryota; kingdom Metazoa; phylum Arthropoda; class Insecta; order Diptera; family Culicidae; genus Toxorhynchites; species Toxorhynchites rutilus. Next base: position 302,789,197 of record NC_073746.1, on the reverse strand, counting down.
GACCGTATGTATGTCAGCTGGCAAAATACCGCCACAGTAACTGTTACAGCTATAACACCAATAAGTAGAATAACTCTTGCGATCCATGATCAGTGCATCGTCAGTTTGTGTATTATTCTAGCAAGAGGAAGAATCACTCATCTTCAGCTGATTGTACAAAACCACCCAAACCATTGGTTCTTTTCATGGCCACCAAAGCTTCCTACTAAAGAGTTTTTTTTTCAAAAAAATCCTTACATTATAAAATAATATCCGATATGATGAACGAGCGAATTGAATAAAATATGTTCGTAGCACTTAGTTAACGATCCGACTGGACACAACTCCCTACCTTTTTTTTTTTTTTGACGTAGGACTACGTCTATACTGGGGTGTAAGTCCAAATTTTGAGCGTTAATAGCTCCTAAACAACTGAACGAAATAGTATGATAAACACTTCATTCGAAAGATAAAATGTTTACGTGTTATATGCTTGTTACTTTTGAGCGAGAGAGTGAAGCTGGACTGCAAGGTTTTGATCGTTAATAACTCTTTACCGGCTGAATGGACTGATAACAATAATCACTTCATCCGAAAGATAAAATGTCAACGAGTTATATGATTGTCACTTATTTGTCCAAAAAATCGTTTCAATAGCTTATAAATTGCTTATAAATTGAAAACAAGCTATTGAAGTCATAACAATCTAGCTCATTGATGATGATTGGTGATCGCAATGTGTTCCCGAACACGGACGCAAAATCTAGGCACCTGGAGAAACCGTCATAGCGAATACATGTAAGCTGTGATTTTTTTTCTCGCTTGCATTAGTGTTTGGGACACATGCAAGGCGTGAGTACTTTTACTCGCATCAGTTTCTGTTCCGCTTTCGCATGGAATAGACATGAAAAAATTGTTTGCATGTGAATGCGTCCGAGCGAAGGAATATTCGCACCCATTTACGCAGTCGACTTAGTGTTCCCATGATGCAATCCAATAGCATCAGTTTCTGTTCTACTTTCGCATGCAACAGTCATGAAAAATTGCCACATCACAATAAAAACGAAATGAATTTTATGCAAGGTTATATAGACTTTATTTCGTTTTTACCATGAAATGGCGCTGATCATGAAAAATCTCGTGTTATTCTCACGAAAACAAAAATCAATCACGTATCAAACATCTTCAGTTGCTTTTACAAAGCCACTCAAATTTCATCGGTTCGTTCCAGAACCACCAACAAGTTCGAAAGAGTTGAATTTTATGTTAATAACAACTCCATACTTATACTCATCCACCCACACGATAAAAAGAAAAACTTTCAGCAATCTTTCAAAATATTCATTCATTCATTAATTAAGAATTGATTCAGATGCAATTTCAAATAAATTATTACCGAGCCAACGGTAGTCCTACGTCTACCTTGCGGTTATACCACAGATATAACCCACTTCTTGTTTTTGATCCAAAAATTTGTTTCAATAGCCCTAAAATTGCTTTCAAAACAGGCTATTGAAATCACACCAATCGGTATATAAGCGAGTGCCACTCGGAAATCCACTCAGTTACAATTGCGCAACGATTGAGGTACGATCGTTGAAGTGGATGGATGTTTCCCTAACACAGACATCAAAACCATGGAGCCAGGGGAAATTGGCATAGCAAATTAAATGCAAGCAGCGGGTACTTTTGTATTCGTTTACGTTTCTGCAAATTGGAATGTTTCCCTAACACAGACTTCAAAATCATGAAGCCTGGAGAAATCGGCATTGCAAAATACACGCAAGCTGCGAGTACTATTGTACTCGGATTGACTATGGATTTGATATGGTATGATACGGTGTAGTGGATATAATCGGATTGGATATTATATTGCATATCGAAGCAATCACATTTATAAAAGCTACGTTATAAAATTATTTGTTTACGAATGTTGCAATCGATCGTCGTTATTGTGAAGTTGGAATTGTTGGGAAGGGGGTCTTATTTTCGCTGTGTAATTCCGAGGAGGAATCCATTACTTCTCAAACGTCAATAATCCTGCTCCGGATCAACGATCATTCCAACTGTTGGGACTTGGGGAGTAGGTACTATTTGCGCTGGGTATTTCCGAGGAGGAATCGATTCCCCCTTTGAACGTTAATAATTCTTTTCCGGCTAAACGAAGTGGTATGATAATTACTTTATTCGAAAGATGAAACGTCTAAGATCTATATGCTTGTTACTTATTGATTGCTAAGTCAACGTTAGTCCACCTTGAGGTTATATCAAAGGTATAACCCACTTCTAGTTTTTTTGAAGTTGTTACTTTACTGTGGAAAAATGGTTACAAACGATTCATTCTAAATACTAACTTCCCTAACATCTTTCCGCCAGGTTTCGTTCGGTTCAGCAGTTCATAAGAAATAATACCGACCTGATTCCACCAAAACTCCAGAATAACCTCCACAATGTAAATATTTGGCGAATAAAGAATAGTGGATGGACACAAGCTTCTTGGTATTTTTTCCAAGAGATACTTTACCAATCGTGATACATTTTCCGATTTGCTCCTCATCCGAATTGCAGTCTCGATTTCTATATACAGCGCGGACTCGATTATATACAGTTTTTGATTTCTTTTCACTGTATATAATCAAATCATGTATATAATCGAGTCAAAAAAATTTTTGCATGTACAGGTAAACTTCGATATAACGTACATTTCACTTTCAAAATTGTACGTTGTATCGAATTGTACGTTATATCGAAGCATAATCAAGTACTCACAAACGTAGTCTATAATACATTATTGTGTTGCTGTTTTAGTAAAGTTAATGAATAACTTCAATCAGAAGACGAAGCCAGACTTTCTCACGATGTTTCCCTTCTTACTATTGATTAAAGCTTGATTCATTTGGAATCCGGAATCACAAAACTAGCTGTATTTCGGGATTGATTGAAGGTACAAAACTTTTTTTAGCATCACAATACAGATAATTCATTGTTATATCAGAAAAAAAATATTGAAACAAATTTTCCTTTACACTTTGGAAATGTGTACGTTATATCGAGTGACGTTATATCGAGGGTACGTTATATCGAAGTTTCCCTGTATTGTTCGATTTTTTAAAATAAAAGAGGAATTTTATTTTTGATTCATCCCCTTAAAGTCAGAAAACACCTTCCTCACATGAAAAAAAATTAATTTATCCAGATTATCTCAGGAGGTGGTACCACGCTCAGCTCATCACTTCCTGAGATAATCTGGATAAATTCATTTTTTGGAAGATTTTGGAAGAGAAAAATTTAAAAGTCAATAATTTTCAATGTGTTATTATAAATTTTATCCAAAAAAATTATATTAAACTAGATTGTGTCTATCAATTTAATTGAAGTTCTTTAACCGCTCTACAATTTGTTCTTTGACGCTCAACTTCTATCTTTCTTAATTTGGCTGCAATATCAATATAAACAATTCCTTTTAAAAATACAAGCAAAAACTTCAAAAATTACGATTTTACCCCACTGTACATGTAATATACACTTAAACTTCACCTTAACGCTGAAAAGTTACATTACTTCTTGGAATAAGCCATATTTGAAATATAAAAAAAAAATTCCAAACTGTATATAATCGAGTCCAAAATTATTTATAATCGAATCACATATAATCGAGTCTGTGTATAATCGAGTCCGACCTGTACTAATCCCTTTCCTGAGACGCGAAATTCCAGATTCAAAATTTCCGAATCCTCTGGATTAATTGATTATGATTGATTTTTTATTTCTATTAAAGAGGGTTCAAACTACAAAGTTCATTTGCCTCTAGTCTTGAAAAAAAAACATTAGAATATCAACCAATAGAAGGCATTGGGTTTAAACTTCACTTAGTGGACACACAATAATTTAGTGCACCCGTGGCCGAGTGGTTAGCGTCTCACATTATCATGCCGGGTGTTCGGGTTAGATTCCCGTTCTGGCCGGAGGATTTTTCGTCAGAGAAATTTCCTTCGACTTGCACTGTGGTCACGCGTATTCTAGAGCTTGTCCCTCGGAATACATTTAAGGCGTGTTATTTGGCTTAAGAAATCTCAACTAAGTATTAATAAATGACGCTAGTTAATGCATTCGTTGAGACGGCAAAAGTTCCACAGAGAACGTTAACGCCATTCAAGAAGAAGACACACAATAATTTGGTTCGAAGGTATCTGGATTAGATTACGATTTAAAAACTCTCAAATCCTTATGCGGACATCAAATTCCAAATATAGATATTGTAAACCAGATCATGAATTTGAATTTTAGTTAAAGATTTCAAATTCAAATATACAATTTTGTCTCAGTGTTCCCATCTAAATGTAAAAAAAATAGGACACGGATTCTAATTTTAGGCTTAAAGCATTCCCAAAGTGTCTACAATCCTATACCAACCGGTAGGAAATCGAAAAAAAAATTTCAAGGGTAAATTCACAGCCTGAACATTCAAAACTCGTGGCCCTCACCTCGATGTGTGCTATAAGTACTAACAATGCTAACCACTCATCCACAGAAGCCACTCCAGATCTATCACAGTATATAGATACATATTTAAATAAAGTAAATTTTGGTCATTGGTCATTCGAAAAATTCGGATGGCTTGATAATTGAATGAGTAAACTGCATAATTTTTCCATTTCGAGTGATTAAGTTTGTGTTCTTTGTTTTTTATTCGCTACGCCGTCTTGTATCCCCCCTCTCGTACCCATTTAGAGAGTTATCATTCAGTCCGAGCCATTCAATCTTCAAACATTCACCCTAAAACTAGCAGCTTGTGCCACGCGGCTCATCATTCAAATCGCGGCCGTTATAGTAATTACCAAGTCTGTACTTGGCGCGTTAATCGCTCCGTAGGATTTGAAATTCTTATTCACCGCTGGCAACGAGACGTCATGTAAAAATCATACTTTAAATTCAAATTCCGCACCGGTCGCCACGGCCCGCTCGCCACGATGAAAGTGTGTCCGCCCGGTATCGCGTGTCAGATTGCTGGACCCATCCAAACCCAACAAACCCACCGAAACAATGTGTTTAGGATTCGGATCGGTCGTCGCGGAAGAAAAAGAGCCTCCGAATCGGAGTTGGAGGTTCAATTTTAGTGCTGGCTCGAGTGACCGAGCGGGAAAAAGTTTACATAAATAAATAAAGGCCGCACAAATTAATATCATTACAAATTACGGCCAGCTCAAGACTGCAGCTTGGCAGTAACAGCTTCACGCCTGGCCTTCTGGTCGGGAAAAATCACAACACAATGGTTTATCGTTGCTAGATCATTGAAATGGTCGAAAGGTGACAAAAGTAAAAATATAAAGTAGACCCAGGCACATGCCAAAGCAAGGGTCTTAATGGACATATTGAAATGCAGATTGAAAACAATTATTAACGACTGTTTGTTTGGTAATCTTGGGCCACAATTTCGGTGTTTACAAATTTTCATTCCGGGGATGAAACTGAGATATTCTGAAATCTGCAATCATGATTCGAGACGATTACGGTTACATTTGTGTCAGCGAAATTGCATCAACGTTCCGGGATGCATTTCCATTTTCCCCCGAAACGAATGCCCGTCCACAAAAAAAATGATATAAAACACACACTCATCATCCGTTCGTTTGAAACTGTCCCGTTGTTTCGGGCAAACGAATAAGCCAGCAAATACACCACCAAAGCAAATACTTTTGATCTAGACAAACAACAGCGCGCGAATGATGCAAAACTACATTCAAATGGCGAATTTTCCGTCCCCCGCTTCGAAAGCGCTTCAGTCGTTCATGCAAACGAAGCAGCTTCTTCCAACTATTTTCTCATTGCATCGACATTCGGAACGTGAATGATTTTTTTTTCTAATTTTTTTTCGTAGAGAAAAAGACAAACTCCATATGTTCCATCGTGCAGTCGAATTCTTCGCCAACGGGATTCGGTCCCATCAGCACACGGACCTGCGATTTTTTTTTTTTGCGCTCTGCGAATCCACCGCGCGCCACCCATCATCAGGAATATTCCCATCAATTTTCCTTCTGCAATAAAAATGCAAAACTTCGTCTGTGCCGGACGAAGAACTCTGCTCCGCAAAGTGAGACCAAAAAAGCATTTAACAGAATTTCAAATTAAAACTGCGCGCGAATGAACGAAAGCTGTCATCCGGGGTGAACCATCGGGAAGGAATCATCTGCTTTTGGGGGCTTCGCGAATCCAGGGAAGGAGTCCGGAGATGGGGGGGCGACGTGCGGCAGCGCCAAACATATATGCTTCTCATGCGCATGCATTTCCCGCGCTCTGGCACCCACTCAAAGATGCATTCCATTTTCCACGGGATGACCCCGTGTGTCGTTTATCTTCAGCCGGGGAATGCGATTGGAACCTTGTCGTCCTGAGCTTCGCTTTCGATGCCGGCATATTTCGGGGCGACAGCGTAAGGAACGAGACACGTCTGGGCACCGAAACTGGATCCACCGAAGAAATGGCGCAAAACGCACGAGAGCGACGAAATAGAACACATAATAATTATCAAACATCGTCTGTTTGTATCGCGGAAAATGTTATTGCAGTGTTCTATTCGTTGGCTTTTGCTGTGTCGGATTTTTTACGGTTGTTGAACTATAAGATTTTTGTGTTGTTTACCAGTAGAACGTTTGATAGAAAATGCAACTGTGTAGTCTATTTTCCCATGATATAATCTATCTCGGATCGGACACTTCCGAGTCAATGTAATGTAACTTGTTTTTTTCTAGATATGTTTATTAGTCTATTTTTGTTTAGTATGAATAATTTACATAAATGATTAAACCTCGACCACAAAACTAAATTTTAGCTCATCTATATCAATACTGTCATTACTGTTCATTTGTATCGGGGTTTTCAACAAGAGCGCCACAAAAATTTGCTTTAAATTAAATAAAAGCGGTTTTGGATATCAATGAAATTCTTTATTCGTGTGAAAGTACATTTAATGCCATTATGTATGGAACTCGATTACTTTTGCATGGCACCATGCTTGCAGAAGGTTATTCGGTTATCATTGAGCGGATGCGATTCCCATTCACAGTAACGAGACGGTCTTGACCTTCACGGAAGAAGTACAGCCCAATGAAGCCGCCAGACCATAAACCGCACCAAATCATATTTTTTTCGGGATGCAATGGTGACTCATGGAGTGCGTGTGGATTGCTGCCTGACCAATAACGCATATTTCTCTTATTGACGAAGCCATTCAGCCAGAAATGAGCCTCATCGCTGAAGATGATTGTTCGATGAAAAAAAATTTTAAGATGTTGCTCAGCCCAATTCACGAACATACGACGCTTCTGGTGGTCAAGCAGCTTCAGTTCTTGCGTCAAATTGATCTTGTAAGGATGTCAAGAGAGCGGGAAAAAATATGGCGTCGTTTGCTGTCCCTATCGGTCTACTGTTGTAGTGTCCCTATTGAAATACCCATCGGGTGAGGTGGGGGTAAAACGGACATGTTAGGAAGAACTTCAATTGTATCTTTTGAAACTCATGTTTCCCAAAGCTTTGATGCAGTTTCGTGCAATTCGATATACTATTTTTCTACCTAATTTGCCAAATATTTTACAAAAAAGTGTTTTTCAATGTTTTTTACTAAAATTAAAACAAACCGAAAAGTACAACATTTTTTTCGATGCGGGTAATATGGACAGTTTAGTAATATAACCATCAGTGAATTGAATCAAAATGTCTCAAAATGTCGCTCAAAATGCTTTATATCAAAGCAGCTAAAGCCAAAAAGTGTGATCATTGTCAACATATCCTCATATCCCCTCCTTTTCCTGAAGAAAATATGTCACCCTTCTAAACTCGAGTCGACCGCGAGTAATCGGTTTCCTATATTATTAACATTAGAATTAAGGAAAAATGTATATATACTAGTAACAATACAGTAAGGAGTTCGGCTCCTTTAAACCTATGTAACTGAGCCTGTAAAAATAAACGATTTAAATAAAAAAAAAGCAGCTAAAATTACATCCACACGCGGAATCATGTATGATTTTGGGTTTTTTTTCCCTTTTCCACTTTTGATCAGTATTCATTGCCATAGGGTGGCTCAAATATTATGGAATAACATGTGGAAGGTGTTCCCATTAACAGAAATCTGAAATTCAAAATGTAACTGTATAAATCAACCACCTGTCTATATTACCCCCACTGTCTGTATTACCCGCGGATTTTTTCTGGATGCGCTTTCCATTCAGCGCGCATTAGGAGCGTTTGCACAATATCAGTGTCGGTCCCAGTTCCCAAAGATACTTTTTGTATAAATAGAAAATAGTCAGCAATTCGACTAGAAAGTAGTTACATTTTGTAAAACATCCGAAAACAAACCGTATATATTTTTATTTTATTATTTTATAACTGTCAGCCCCAGTCAGTCAGCACTTTCCTACCAAAAAGCTCAACGTCGGCCCCTAGGGGCTCAACGTGTTAAAGATGGCTGATTTTATATACATATATAGAGATACCTTAAAGATACCTGACTTCAGGTACAATATAGGCATCACGTAAACAAGTTAATTATTTTTGTACCCATAGCGTCCGATTGAATCAATCAACGAAATATATTATAAACATATATTTTTACCATAAGAATATATTTCGAAAAGTTGTTGGAAATTAGAGGCAAATTCAGAAAATTTCATGAACATGATGGTATAACACGACAAACATATCAAAAGAGCCTTTTTACTATTAAACAGACAATAAGTTAGAAATATTTTTCAAATATCTCGAGAATAACTGCATTTAGAAGGAGATTGATAATAACCTATTTTGTTTTAAATCACATCAGGATTCATAATTTGTGGCTAAAATTGATTGTTAACATACAAAAATTCGAAGTTTCAAAAATTCATAAAAAATTGATGTTCAACAAAGTTTGTCAAAAATAGTTTTACGATCCTGGACTCATTTTTTAAATTTTTACATGACTTCTATTTTATATGAATAAAATAAAAAGAAAATTTAAAAATACATATTTTAACTCTTTGTGGTCGTTTGTCTGCTGTCAGCCACCACAGCAATAAACCATGCTAATTCTATATTTTACTCAACCAAATATTAGTTTATGCTTTTCCTAAACGAAGTTTGAAGTCTAGTGAATCTGTTCACGAATAAATACGGTGCTCCTATAAGTAATAGGTAACGGTACTCAGTATCAAACAAAGTAGTCACCCACACAAGACAACGCACTCTGCGTTGAATGCACAGGAATGTGGGATAAAAAATAACAGCAGAGTTTAGCCATTGTGGCACTATGATGTGATGGGAAGGATTGTTAATGAGTATCAAAACTACTGTTTGCATAAATTTCTCATGTTATTTGAATAATCATATAAGTGTCTCAAGGTATACAATCTCTGTTCATCTGAAGTGAAAAGTTCTGATCATTTCTGATACGCAGAAATCAAATGATGTATTGATTATACTTTATATTATTTACTTTTGGAGACTGTTTCGAAAGATTTCACATGAAAACGAATTATTAATATAATTTTTATAAAAAAAACATCACATTTAACCATTTCCCGCACAATATAGAGTCTTACTCGTTGTGTACTTGCATAACACAAGGCGCTAGAACGCTCAGCAGAGTGGTGAAATCACTTGATGTGAGACGCATTAAATAATACAGAAAGGGGTTCACAAAAAAAATTAAAAATGTTTATTTTTCATAAACTTGCATGTATCACTGCTTTTTCAAGAAAAAATTATTCCGACCAGTACGGTACCCATGCCCGAATTTAATACGACCACAAAGGGTTAAATATTGAAAATAAAAGTTTTTTTTCTTGAATAAAAAAAGAGTACTAATTTTTTCTGAGTGTATATTTGTTCACATTCAAACATCAATACTCTATAACTTTTTCCAAGACACTATTTCGGTACGACTCATAGTTTTTGAGAAATAAATTATCAAAGGTTTCTCTCACTAAAATCGATACGGCCTATTGAAAAGATTCTCTTGAGACAAAAAAATCCAATTGCTGTGGAAAACTCATATTTCCTCTAACCCAAACGGAATACAAACTTTCATTCGAATCACAATGTTTTTGAAATCTACATTTTAGGACGATTTCATTTGGAATTGCTCACCAGACTAGTTTCATGACACCTTAACTGGCCATTGGTAACATTATATCAGAATACAGTGAAACATTGTGGATGTAAAGAAATTGGACATTTGAGCAACTTTGCATACTTGAAATATTCAAAAAAGAATTAGACTACTTTTTGAAAAGGGCTCGAAGGTTTTTTGTCTTATTCTGTTACAAAAAAAATATAGCTTGAAAACTATAATATTTACATAATTTTAGCCAAAAAACGAAATGTGGGAAATTAGTTTAAGTTTTGATCATAAAAATACAAAAAAAAATATTTTTTTTCAAATCACTCTGAAAAAAAAATTTAAAAATTCTAATTAATTTTTCTCAAAAAGCTTTTTTTTAAATTCTCAAAAAAAAATATCCCTTATAAGTTCCAACAAGCCATACATCGGAAGATGGACACTTTTACAGGAAAAAAGTTTTTCTAACAATGAAAAAAAGTTACAACTAATCCTAATTTTGTTAAAACTCAAAATAGCGATATAGTGTATTCGATAAAGTTTTATATCTTCTTAAAATATGAACTTTTGTCTAAAAAGGCATCTTTCTATCTTTTATAGTTTCTGGGACATACAAGTATAAACACTTCGTTCGAATTTTAATTTAGATAAACTTTATTCTAATTAATACACCGAATTTAGCTTATCACATCACCGTGTGGATAACAAATAATAATCAACAATGAACTCAACCTATTTTGATAGCTGTTCGACAATAGAGCCATACTTACTGACCTATCTTTGTATTGTTCGAAAAACAAGAGAGCAATTCTATTATTTATTGTTCTTCTATTCTTCTATGCCATTCTATTCTATTCAGTCATTGTTTTTTTTCGGTCACTCATCATCATGTACATGTCATGGTAACTCAGTTCGTAACTATATGTCATTTTTATATGGAGACTCCTGAAAAAATTATGTTTTACTCGTAACATTTCTCTGGTGTTCGACAAGTTCTTAAGTTCTTGAATGTTTCTAAATAGGAAAAATGTACGGAACATGCCAATCGCGACGATTTACACATAAAAATGTTACGAATTAAACATTAGCAGTAATATTTCAAAGAAAACATTAAAAAGTTGTTGGTGGGAAAAATTTTCCCTGCAGCAGTGACCTTCTTCCGATGTATAGATGACTTGTAGGTAATTGTATGGACTATTCATGTATATTCTATTCAGCACTAAAAAAAATTGTTGCATGTTGGTTAAAGAATAAAACGTAGGAAAATTTCGATCAAAAATACTAAACCAAAAAAAACGAAATTTAATTGAAACAAAGTTATTTTGAACATGCTATTGAACGTGAAACGCGGAAAACCACTCAAAGTGTTTAAAGACGCCGAACTGTAAATATTAGGCTGTCAAAAAAGTCCTGCGGTATTTCCGCGAGGTGTCGTTGTAAGCGCGTAGTTCTAGTTGTATTCATTGTATCGAGTCATACTATAGCTTGTTGGAAAGGTATTTTTGCGGAAAGGTATTTTGCGCTATAATATAGTCCTTGACAGTGTTTTGTTTGGTTAAGTCGTTCGTGAGTTATAGTGTCGCAAATATGGAGCAAAATAAAAAGAAAATCCGACATATTTTACAGTACTACTATGACAAAGGCAAAAAATGCATCTCAAGCTGCCAATAAAATTTGTGCAGTTTATGGACCCGATACAGTTTCCATTTCCACCGCACAACGATGGTTTCAACGTTTCGTTCTGGTGTAGAGGTCGTCGAAGATGCGCCACGCTCCGGAAGGCCTGTCGTCGAAAATTGCGACAAAATCGCTGAATTAGCCGAGAAAGACCGGCATAGTAGCAGCCGTAGCATCGGCCAAGAGCTGGGGATAAGTCATCAAACCGTTATTAACCATTTGAAGAAGCTTGGATTCACAAAGAAGCTCGATGTATGGGTGCCACACACGTTGACGCAAAAAAACATCTTTGACCGTATCGACGCATGTGAATCGCTGCTGAATCGCAACAAAATCGACCCGTTTCTGAAGCGGATGGTGACTGGCGATGAAAAGTGAGTCACTTACGACAACGTGAAGCGCAAACGGTCGTGGTCGAAGCCCGCTGAAGCGGCTCAGACGGTGGCCAAGCCCTCATTAACGGCCAGGAAGGTTCTGCTGTGTGTTTGGTGGGATTGTCAAGGAATAATCTATTATGAGCTGCTTCCCTATGGCCAAACGCTCAATTCGGACCTGTACTGCCAACAACTGGACCGCTTGAAGGTAGCACTCATGAAGAAGAGGCCATCTTTGATAAACAGAGGCCGCATTGTCTTCCATCAGGACAACGCCAGGCCACACACTTCTTTGGTGACGCGCCAGAAGCTACGGGAGCTCGGATGGGAGGTTCTTTTGCATCCGCCGTATAGTCCGGACCTTGCACCAAGTGACTACCACCTGTTTTTGTCCATGGCGAACGAGCTAGGTAGTCAGAAGTAAGCCACAAAAGAGGCCTGTGAAAATTGGCTATCCGAGTTTTTTGCCAATAAGGAAGCGAGCTTCTATAACAGGGGTATTATGAAGTTGGCATCTCGTTGGGAACATGTCATCGAACAAAACGGCGCATATTTGACTTAAAACAGATGATTGTAACTAATTTTATGAACAAATTAAAATTCAAAAAAAATACCGCAGGACTTTTTTGACAGCCTAATATTTCGGAAATTTACTGAAAACAAATGATTCACAAAGGATCATAATATCATAAAAGGCAACACAAAATTAATTTTTACGACAACGTCTCGTCACACTAAACAAGACCTGCTACAGAAACGGCTTATTCACCAGATTTGGCATCTTCAGAATACAGTTTGTTTCCATCGATGAGACGCACTCGCTTCAATTCTAACGAAAATGTGCGATACGTCTCGGTAACTGTTTTGGAGGTTATACACGTAATATCCTGTGAGTTCTAATAATATTATTCATAGTAAAAAAAATGTTAAGTTGTTTCAACAGCTGCGAAAAATGTATTGCCATTCGGGTTCGTAGTTCCAAATCATTTTATTTAAATTTCACAATGTTTAGACACTATGAAAGTTCGAAAATATGAGATATACGAGCTGATGAATTTTTATGTTAACACGTTGAGCCCCGCGTCGGTTCCGAGGGGCCGACGTTGAGCTTTTTGGTAGGAAAGTGCTGACCGACTGGGACTGGCAGTTACAAAATAATAAAATAAAAATATATACGGTTTGTTTTAAGATGTTTTACAAAATGAGACTACTTTCTAGTCAAATTAATGACTATTCTCTATTTATACAATAAGTATGTTTGGGAACTGGCAACGGTACTGATATTGTGCAAACGCTCTTAATGCGTGCTGAATGGAATGGCGCAGCAAGAAAAAATTGGGGCTTAACGTGTTAATGTGTTGTATCCAGAATTTTTCGAATCTTGGCAATTAATATTTTTCTTGGAAATTATACTCTTGACCCACAATTGATTGCCGGTCAATCTCATCTTCTCACTTTCCACGGAACAGTCCAATGAAACGATACACTAGCAACGGAAATCGGCCCACCCAACTGTCCTTAAAGTTAGAATATTCACTTTAAACAGCGTGATAACGAAAGCCAATCGGCAGTACATAAGCGAGCATAAGCACCATAATGTAGGTCTGTCCGCACCGGTTTATATACCGCCACCTCCTGTGGAGAACACTTTATATGGCTGCGTTCCCGCTAAAAACTGCCAGCTCCATCGACCGCTCTGCGGCCTGGCGTTGTATTATTAGCACATCATTATCATAAATAAAGTTTAGTTCTAACCCTGACTTTGAAAAACCCAGACCAGATGTCCTATATTTGGGTTACAAGTTCCGGAAAGTTGGGCAGCTGAGACGGATGCCGGCTTTCGTCGGACCCAGGAGGAAGCGCATAATGTATTCTCATGCGTTTGAGGGCCTACATTTTGGAACACAGGGCGTCGAACAAAAAAGTGCATTCTGCCTCCAAATGCTGGGTGAGAAAAAAAACAACATAAAACAAACAAGAAAAGCACAAAGGCAGGTACTAACTTATGCTAATTTTAATTGGATTTGTTTCACACCCGGGTGCGAAAGGTGCGGCAAACGGGGCCCCGAAAAACAAAACAGAAATAAATGGTTCAACACTTGACTCGAGGTGTCCGCATAGACGACGTGCGTTAGCGAAAACAACCTGTTTTTTGTTTCCGCGGTGTGTTTCCGTGTGTCGGCCGTTTTGCTGCTCAAAAAGCTTTGTTTGGTTATTTCGGCGCCGAATGTTGACAAATCTTATTTGGCTGACGGTAATTTCCTATAGCGACGAGCGGCCGCCAAAAGCCGAGCGGAGAAAGAATTCGATTGATACAAATCGTTTCTATTTTTGCTTTTGACTATTTGGAAGTGTCAAAAAGTCGGCTCGGTTTGGTGTTTGCCGCATTGGAAAGCAATTCAGAATCGATGGCAATTAGCGAGTCGTTTTATGGCATTTTGAAAGCCAGAGAGAAACGTTGAAATGCAGCTAGAAAACATTTATGGAGAAGAGTTTTAATAAGTCTCACGAAACGACTCAACTCGACCTCATTCCCAGCCAAAGCGAAGCTCTAAGCATTTCCATGGAAACATCCTTTCGGTTGATTCCGCCGGGTCTAATAATCCCTAGCTCTTTACTATTTTCGACATTTTCGTTATTTCTTTTTTTCCTATCTGAAGGCATATAGCAAACTGTGGTACAAAAAAAAAGATCGGATCGTAGAGACGAAACCATCCAACATCACAAGTTTCATTACTTTCCCAGCTTGGCTCAAATACCGCCCATCTCCGCCACAGCATTCCTCCCATCACATGAGCTTGATGCTCGTTGATGAATGCAAATTTCAATCATTTCAGTTCAGCTTTTTTTCTCTTCTATCCAATCTCCTCTTCAAGCCCTTCTGCCGAGAATATGGAGGAAAATACACACAAACACATGTGCTAAAAGCTCCTACTCTCTGTCAGAAAAAAAACAGTAAAGAATCTGATGTAGCTGTAATAAATACGCTTCGACTTTCGTTCTTGATGAACGAAAGTCATCGTTCGTCTCTTACTGAGTCCTGCTGATGCGAATGCTGACATTTTTCTGTGCAATTTTTTTTTTGTTTGCGCTGGCCTCGCTTCTAGGTATCACATGGGAATCATCGTCGTGGCCGCCATTGCACTTCCAATTTGCTGTATTTTAATCATCATTTTGGTTGGGGAGTTTTTTGAACCTATTTTGAAGGATCGGGTGCTACTTGGGATCCGATACGATATCACGTCGGGCATTGCAATATTTCTTTAATAATCTGAATCTGCTTTAATAATCTGAATAACAATCTTGCAGTAAAATCAACATATTCAATGGTTTAATATGTTGCCCCGATTCAGCTCGTGCGATCCCGATTCCGATTTTCAGATGGAGGAATTCTCTCTTCTTTCATGTAACAACTCAGTTACGGGATAGGAAAAAATCAAAATCAATTTGCTGAAAAAAAATTTCTGATGTAACTGATTATCTGTTCCTGGATCATGATATTGTCTCGAATGACTAGAGACGAGCACAAACAATAACTTTAGGGACAAATTACTCTTTCCAGGTCTTTCACCTCTGTTTAATAATATGTCATAAATTAGATTTGCGAGGAACATTTAAGTTTTTCTCATTGAATTTCAGCAATAGGTCGGGCTTCCTTCAGAGCTCATGTTAAAACCCTCTTTTGTACGCCTTTTACGTTAGCGATATTGGCAGTGGCCTATCAGATAGTTGAAACCCCATCGTTGGATCTAGTACTTTTTATTTAGGTCCTTACAAAATACTTATTCGTCAACCTAGGCTATTAAGCTAGGGATTGAGTTCGGAGATTTTTCAGATTTCATAGATTTTCGACTCGAAATGTTCGAAAAAAAGCTCGAGATTTTTCAGATTTCATGGAATTTTTACGATTTTTTTTTTGATGTTTGATTTTGATTTTGGATGTTTTGAATTATTTTTCTGGAAATCATCACGCACTTTACGGGCAACCCAATACACAGTTCTCTTTTGTGCAAAAATTTTCTGTGTTTCAAAGGTCGAGTTTAGTTTGTCTCATTAATGAATGTTTTAGTTCAAGATGAAACAAACAGAAATTGGAAGCCTGTATGAAATTTTTATTCGAACCGTAAATAGTGTTATTTTTGAAGATAATTTCACTATTTCATTTGCCACGGTAAGATAGTCAAATATATACGAAGCGTAGAAATTCATCGCCCTTAACCCTTTCGTCGCCCCGTCACCCAGATATGGGTGACACTTTCCTCATTCAAATTGAATAGAATTTTTAAAGGAATTTGGTAGAATAAATACCTAAACGTAACTGTAGGATATGTAGAAAAAAAATCATAACCATATTATTATAATGTTTCTACTACACTTTTCATTAATTTACAGTACGGATGGTTTGTAATATGACTTTAGCATGTGTTATTGTTGTCAAATCGTCCTCAAATTATAACAAATATTGCTAGATAATGTAAAAGTTGACTACAAACTAAGTTTGATCTTCATTGAATAATTTTTCGGCAAGTTGGGCTCCGCAAGAAACTCAAAAACGTCGCTTTGGGCGACGAATGTGTTAATAGGAACAATTTTATTCAACCAAGCCATGATATCATTTCTACATCCAAAATTATTTTTAAGCACATATTTTGACATCCCGATTTATTACATCAAATGAGCCTAAAAATAAAAGAAAATATGCTATTTGTATAATATTTGTATAATATTGTATAATATTATTTTCAGACACAATTCTCGTTCAAGGTTTTTCAAACACTTGCAAATAACATGTATTTCCGTTACATGGAATAAATGTTTGATACAGAGAATATGATAGAATAAACACAGCCCCAAATCGTTAAATTCCTTCCTCGAGTTCTGCTCTGATCAACACATCCGGCGATCCTTTTTTTGTATAGATAGAAGAAGATATAGGAGTGCGTTTCATCACATTAAAATCCATTTCCAATTTCGAACAAAGATCAATTTCGCTAGCGCAAACATCAAATGGACTAACAGCCCTTGTCACTATGTAATTGTAGAACATATGAGAATTTGATTTTCCGAATTTTCCCTTTTACCTTCAGAGTTTTCCGAAAATTTGCAATTGTCATGAAAACCTCCACATCACAAGTTGGTTTCATTTGCTTGACTAATTCTCGAGTAATGCAGAAATTTGTGATTCATTTTTATGGCATCGCCCCCTTAGAGAGAGGGTGGAGAGTCTAACCATCATATAAACATTCATTGCACCCTAAACCCTTTACATGCAAAATTTAGATTCAATTGCTTGATAAATTATCAACGCTGAATGAGAGCTATGTGCTTTGCTCCATGCTGCAATATTTTTCTCTATTATAATAATGTATTTATGTCAAACAGCATTAAATGATCATTATTATAGATGTATTTTCACTAGCTTTTGTGATAATTTTATAGATGTATTAAACATAACGTCAGCACTATCTGTAGCATATGTATAGATAATATGTTATCAGCGTTTATATATGTACAAGTAAGAATAATTATGTTTATATAGGTATCCATGTAAGTATTTGTATGTATGATCTTAAATCTATTGTCGCGTTTATAAATGTGCACTGGTGATCATGTAACCCCGTAGTTATTTAATTCATTAATTCTTAATTCTTTAACTCATTAATTCATTATTTCTCTAATGCTTTAATTATTCAATTCTAATTGCTTCAACTATTTTATTCTTCAATTTTAAAATCCTTATTGATTTAATTCTTGGATTTTTAATTGTTTCATTCTCCTTTTTCTTTCACCCTTTAATTCTGTAACTCCCCAACCCTTCAATTTTATAATCCTTTTTATTAATTGATTTTTTTATTTTCTCATTCGTTAATTCTTTGATCTGTTCCTGCCGTCGCGAATGATAAAGTTATAAAGAGTGCGATTTATTTTAGATAAATTCTCTAGATTACCATTACCCCAAAGACAACTTTTCGTCGCCATAATTAGATTTCTATAAAGCGTACGCGCGGTGCATAATGGAACATATAACCGGAATGAATATTTCTAAAGTAGTTCCCTCGGTTACCTTCTTAGGTTTCCAAAATATAATTACTATCCGCCTTTACGATTTGAACTCAATAAAAAAAAGCACACAAGATGAATAACTGAGTATATCACCAAGTCGATTAGTTTCTAGTTTTAGAGGGATTCCATCGGTTACCTTCTCAGGTTTCCTAAATGTAACTCTCTGCTGTAGTGATGGCACCAGAATGGCGAACAGACGCCTGGTCACCTTTCTGTCCGAAAACAGGAATTTGGACTATCGGCAGTTCGCCTTCCGGCCGGGTATGGGCACCAACATCTATTTCGCGACCCTCGGAGACGTGATAGCCCAAGCCAACAGGAACCGTCAACATGTGGAGATGGTGGTACTGGACCTGGAAAAGGCGTATAACAGAACATGGATCCCGTTAGTATTGAAAATTCTGGCAGGATGGGGAATTGACGGCAAACTACTTCACTTCATCAAAAACTTCGCCACACGCCGAACCTTTGAAGTCAAAATCGGTAACATCAGCTCGCGAGTTTTCCACGAGGAGACAGGAGTACCTCAAGGTTCTGTTCTTGCCGTCACTCTCTTTCTCGTCGCCATGAATAGTCTTTTCCAGGTCCTGCCTAGGGGAGTCTTCGTGTTCGTCTACGCGGACGACATTATTCTGATGGCCGTGGGTGACACCCACTTGATCCCACGCATCAGGATACAGGCAGCTACCAACGCCATTGGCCGGTGGGCGGCCGAGAGAGGATTCAAACTTTCAGCGCAGAAGAGCGGCCATATGGTGATATGCGGCCACAGGCACCAAGGTCCCACCTCCAGGATCCAACTATACAAAGAACACATTCCTCGTCGAAAAACATTAAAGATCCTCGGGGTGTTGGTCGACCACAAACTTAGCTTCCTTCGCCATTTCGAGGAAGTTAAAAAGAGCTGTGCCACCCGGTGGAACCTTCTGAAAACCATTTCCAAACCACACCGGAGCAACAACAGGAAGATCAGGTTACGGGTGGCCAAAGCTATCATCAGCAGCCGCCTCACCTATGGTCTCGAGCTGACGTGTTTGGCCGGAGATAAGCTCCCAAAAACTCTGGCACCGATTTATAATAAGGCACTACGGACTGTCTCCGGCCTCCTACCATCAACACCAGCTGCCTCCGTCTGCGCTGAAATTGGGGAACCCCCCTTCAACCTAATCATCGACTCGACCATTGTAACTAGGACTGCCAGTTTTTTGTCGAAAACCAGCGGTAGGGGAGAGACCTGATCGCCCTCAGTAACACGATACTGCAGCGGGTGGCGCATTCCAACCTTCCCCCGATGGCAAAACAATCCTGGTTTGGGTCGAATGACTGGAGGTTCCCAACTGTTCTCGTGGAGAACGGCATCAGGAACAACTTCCGAGCCGGGGTGAGCTCTGCCGGTCTGCCAGAGCACTTCAAGGCCATCATTGCAGAAAAATACCGTCTCCACGAAATCAGGTATACGGACGGCTCAAAAGGACCATCAGGAGTAGGATTTGGGGTAAGCGATTGCTGTAAAAGATTAATTTCCAGCAAAAAAGTCGCAGACATCTGCCAGGTCTTCTCGGCAGAGGTGGTCGGCATTTTCGAGGCAACCACCATCCCATCTCCCAAGCCGCTGCTGGTCGTCTCCGAATCTGCAAGTGCTATTGATGCCATCGGTGCGACTAGGTCCAGACACCCATGGGTACAGGCCGTCAGGAAGAACCTGTTGCCCGACACTGTGCTCATGTGGGTTCCAGGACACAGTGGCATTGCAGGGAACGAAGCGGCCGACGGATTTGCCGGAATCGGTCACATCGGACCGTTTTTCACTCGGGAGGTGCCGCTTGATGACATGAAGTTGTGGATCACCAACTCTTTCCGCACCTTCTGGTCCGAACAGTGGTTCGCAGAGAGAGGGCAGTTCCTCAGAAAGGTTAAGGGCTCGATTGCGGGATTCGAGGACGTTAAAATGATGCGAGAACAACGAATCCTATCTAGATTGCGAACCGGCCACTGCTCGGTCTCGCACGGATTCAGCGGAGGACCTTTCAGTCTACTCTGCGACCACTGCCAAATCCGCAACTCCGTCGAACATTTCCTGTGTGGCTGCCCCAAATTTGATGATCTGCGAAATCGCTATGGAATCAGCGGGAGTGTACGGGACATATTAAGCGACGATTCAGCGAGGGTAGCAGCGCTTTTCTGCTATTTAAAAGATGCCGAATTGTTCTTCAGGATCTAACACGTGAACAATGGATCAGCCACGAAGATCCTTGTTCCTTCCCCTCCACGATGAAGGGGAATAAGAACACTTCGGCATCTTCAACGGCAAGGCGTCCTCTCCACTGGCCTGGAGCCATGGTCCGAGGACATCCTAGCCATCTGATCCAGCAAGTAGGCAGCAAGTGGAGAAACACCAATAATTTTTATTTAATTAGTTAAAAATGTTTTAAAATGTTCTTAATGTTATTATTCTAGTTCAAATTGTTGTTCGTCCCATTTCAAATTTATGTTAATTTTTATGTATATTTTATGTCATTTGTTTAACCATGCGGCAATGTCTACTGCCGTCGCTACAGAGGCGAACCAGCCCAGGAGGCTGAAAGCCTCTCAAAAAAAAGAATAAAAAAAAATATATTGTACTTCGGGATTTTGCGTCTGTTTGTAGTTGTGTCGGGAACTACACATTGCATTAATGATGGGAGGGGAATGGATTGGATAGGAATAAGGATAGAGATGGGCATTAGAATCTATTTCATGGGACACTTGCTCCACATTCGCGCTGTCGGTCGCGAACAAAAATATTTTGACGTAGGACTACGTCTTTCATTTCTATACCGGGGTGTAAAATCAAAGTTTCGAAAACGAAAGCGTTACGCCGGAGACCGAGATTTTGAGCGTTAATAGCTCCTAAACAACTGAACGAACCGGTATGATAAACACTTCATTCGAAAGATAAAATGTCTACGCGTTATATACTTGTTACTTTTGATCCAAAAACTTGTTTCAATAGTCTTAAAATTGCTTCCAAAACAGGCTATTGAAATCATCAATCGGTATATAAGCGAGCGCCGCTTGGAAGTCCACTCAGTTATAATTGAACAGCGATTCGAGCATGTTGTCACTATTGTGGTGAAGCACTTCGTTTATCATGAAAGCGCGGATGAACGGTGTCACCAAGAGCATGTTTGTGCACCTTAGGCCAGAAGAGAATTCATCAGGAGGAGAGTGATGCCACAAACGGTTTCCCGGGAAGAGATCGGAGCAGCCGCCACACACACACACATACACGCGCGGAACTCTTCGTTTGGATGCCATTCAGCATCGAGAAAATTCCGGAAAGATCCAATCGTTACTGAAAAATACATTCATGCGTAAGAGTTCATTTTAATGTTTTCTATCCATGTAACACTGCGACTAAATATTTTTCAATCAAGTACTATTAGCAGGTGGTTGTCGAGTTAGCATTAACCACTGGTGGGCTTCGAGTATCGAGGAAAATCAGGAAAGAACTAATCGTTGCTGAAAAATACTCTACCAGTTCCCCTGGGAATTGAAAAATACATTGATGCGAAAGAGTTTATTGTAATGATTGTAATGTTATCTATCCACACTGCAACCAAATACATTTGGTTTTGTGGTTTTTTAACAGGACAGCTTCCGAAAATTATTCTTCCCCATAAGTAAAAGTAAAATTTTCGTATCCAATATTGCATGCGCGCGCAACGAAAAATGTTTCGCATCGTGAAAATTATATAATTTTCAATCGATTAATGCTCAGTTGTCGAAAGTTTCAAACTCAGAGAGTTCATTCCTCTCTAGTTTGCCTTTCAAATTGCCATCGTAAACCACAACTCGATTCAATCACGCACAAAAAGCATACTTAAGCGATATTCTGGTGGTGAAACGTATTCATTTTTCGTGAGGGCATCTACAAGACAACATCGTAATTGAACGAGCTGAACGAGCGGAACGAGCGGAACGAGCTGGACAAGCTGTACGAGCTGGACGGCGAGGGATCGAGGGATTCATTACCTGGCCTGACCTGACCTGAAAGACATGCAGTTTGTTTGGAACTGTGAGTGAGGGCAGAAATGCCGATCCATCAGAAGGAGAAAAGAAGACGACCGAGAGAGTACCAGCATCGAAAATTGGATCCGCTTGAGGTATCGAAGCAACTGCCACACGCATACACGCGTGCAACTCTTTACGTTCGCTGGTTATCGAGAAGAATCCGGAATGAAGTGATCGTTGCTGTAAAATAATCTGCCAGTACCACTTGGACTTGAAAATTACATCCAAGCGGAAGAGTTTATTGTAATGTTTTCTATCCATTTAATACTGCGACCAAATACAATTAATTGTGTGATTTTTTCAATCAAGTGCAATCAACAGGTGGTTATCGAGTTAGCATTAACCACTGGTGGATTTCGAGAAGAATCGAGGAGAATCCGGAAAGATGTCGTTGCTGCAAAATAATCAGCCAGTTCCCCTTAGAATTGAAAATTACATGCAAGCGAACGAATTTATTTTAAGGTTTTCCATACATATAATACCTGGTCGGGGGAATTTTTCGTCAAAGAAATTTCCTCCGACTTGCACTGTGATCACGCGTATTCTAGAGCTTGCCACTCAGAATGCATTCAAGGCGTGTTATTTGGCATAGAAATCTCAACTAAGTACTAATAAAAATGACGCAAGTAATACTACGTTGAGACGGCGAAGTTCCTCTAGGAACGTTAGTGCCATTGAAGAAGAAGAAGAATACATATAATACTGCGACCAAATACATTTAGTTCTGTGATTTTTCAATCAAGTGCAATTAGCAGGAAAGCTTCTGAAGATTATTCTTCCCCATCAGTAGGACATTTTCGTATCCAATATTGGATGCATAAAACCTTGTATCTCCAACGTAACGCTCTCGTTTTCGAACTCCCCCAAATATTCATTTATGCATTCATTCAGAATGAATTCAGATTCAACTTCAAACAAATGATCACTAAATCAACGATAGTCCTACGTCACCATTGCGGTTATACCATAGATATAGCCCACTTCCTGTTTTTTTTCAATAACGAATATTTTCGATGGTACAAATTTTTGGTACAGATTTTTGGAAGAAAAAGTACAGATTGAAAAGATTTTTAATCCCTCTGGTACAGATTAAATCGTGACAGCACTGCGTAGGACTACGTCTTTCATTATGGGTATCAGAAAACAGGTCACGTATTTATGAAATAAAGTTAACGTTAATAACTGCTTTGCTGCGAACGGATTTCAACGATATGCATTCCAATCGAATCGGAAATTCTCTCAGATTTTTTTTATATGCTATACATTCCAATACCTCTATACAATAGTCTGTATGTGGCATCAATTGATGAAAAACGGAAGCATTCCCATTTTCCTATACATTTGTTCTGTACATTTGTGTGCATACCTAATCGGGCTGTCAATAACGGGCAACTTATGCATTCGCGAGAACGGAAACGAATATTTCCAACATAAACTGCCCCCTTGCACGGTGAGTACACTGTCACTAGCTTATAAATATTGCATCTCTCCTGAGGAAAATTTCTCCCCGTTTGGTGGTCATCGAAGTAACATCGTTGCCGGCGAGCGTTGAGCGAGAATGAATGACTTTCTCATTCCGCTCATTTTATGTCATCTTCGTTTCCCCTCGAGCTGTGGATGCGAGCGAATGTTTCGATCGCTGTTCATCTGGCATTGCAATCAACACATTGAGCCGAGCCATGACATAGCAGGCGTATTCATAATGTTTTTCGCCACAATATGTAGGAGAAAATTAAGCTGGATCATCATAGCCGGCTTACAAGGAAAATGATTCTGGAATGCTATGTGTGAATTACTTCGCATTCCAGTCCCAAAACTGTATCCACCACTGACTTGTGTTGTCAAATTTAAAAAAAAAATCTGATGACAACCTTCACCCGTCATAAAACTTTTGTATATTTTCTAAAAATTGAAATAAATCGTGCAAAATTTTGCAAGCACTGCGTTGTGATAAATAACCAATACTGAATCAAATATCAAAAAGACGCGACGCTTCTCTTGAATGAGTTGCGCAAGCATGGATGAGAGTTCGATGAAGTGGACATAGCGCCATATGACACACAACAACATAAATAATTTCGTTCTGCTTGAAAAATAAATGACGGTTAACTTAATCGGATATTGTTTATACACTCGACAAAAAAAATAGAAGAACAGAGAAAACGGAAATTTTAAGTGATTTTTGACATGCTGTAATTTCGTGAAAAATCAACGCATATCAAGAATGTTCTGGAATATTCGATTTTTTTTCAAGAATATTCTGGACTAAAACAATTTTTTTTCTAACCAGCTCAACAGCAAATCCAGTTAATCTTATCAACCAGCTTTCTTTTGGTCTCAAGAACGTTCCTGTAGGACCTTCCCACACAGAGATATTTCATTTGGAATGAAAAATTACCTCGTATTTGATGATGAATAATTCAATAACTATCCATCGCACCGCAAATCGAAAGGCAGTTTTGAAAAATCCGAAAAATTCTACACAAGAATAATTTGTTACTTTGACGAAAAAAAATTATTTTAATTTTTTGCATCGATTTAAAAAAAGTGCCAAAAACAGGATTTTTATAATGCTTTACCTCTGTAATTCTGCAAATATCGCAATGAGTTCTAATGTTTGCAGGCAAATTTTAAGCCTAGTGTATTCCCTAAAAATCTGTGAACGTTTCATATTGATGCGTTCAGCCGATTTTTCAAAGTTTTTTGTCCAATGTATAAAAATACTAAAATCGCGATTAGGAAATCGGAGAAGCAGTAAGGTAAAAATTGGGATTGTTTTGCCTTTTTGATACTAAATAAAAAAATAAGAAAAAAAAAATTCTTCAAAAAATAGCAATGATTTTCACCCACCGGTATGATTGACCCTACCCACCAAACACACAAAAAATCATAAAAAATCGATCGAGCCTTTTCCAAGAAGTTCGACCACAAACTTCGTGAAACAAGATTTTCATTTATTAAATTTGTTGCGATTGTATAATATTCACCCGAATGAAAAGAATGGCAAACCTGCAGAAAAAAATATCGTTTTATTTTAATTCGAAATATTTTTTTTTAAATGTAACGTAAAAGAGCAGCTCGTTTGTGAAAGGAAAAATAATTTCCTCAAAATATATAATTTGAAAAATTGAGAACAACCGCTCGAACGGTAAAAGGAATTGTTTACTTCATCGCTGAGAAGGGGTGAAACATTGATTCATTACAACAACTCAAAAAAAAAAGTCATTATGCTGTGTTATGTTCTGGTGGGACCAAGCCATTTATATTCATTGTAATTATTGGGAAGTGGTATCGAAATCAATTTTGATTGAGCCGAGCACCGCACAAAAAATGACCAAAGTACGAGCAGAGGTACGATTGATTCTACAGTATGACAAACTCACGGTGTCAAACCCATTAAAAACCTAATTGGCAATACTCAAATGAAAAGTTTTACCAAGTCGGCATATTCCACAGATATTGCTCCGTCTGATTATCATTTGTTACGTTCAATGGTACAAAGAAAGACTGATAAGGAGTTCCGCTCACACGAAGACATAAAAAAATGTCTCGACTCGGGGATAGTCTAAAAAAAGTTGATGGGTCTGAGCCTAGAGGCACGGACGGGATCTTGACATAGGACTGTGATGGTATGTAGTAATGGCATTTAAATGGCATCATTGTTCAAAATCTGTTTTTTTTTCTTTTTTGATACATCGAATAGATGCCCTGGAAAAACCGTTTCCTGTATGTGCTTGTATCCTTTAAACGGGTTAGATGACAAAACGTGTTAAAATTCAGTACTGCATTCTGTTCAAAACTACCCTTTTCTTCTGTTTATTCAATCATGCAGAAGAAGACAAAGAGTCATCATGTATCATTTTGAAACACAACTCTAAATAGTTGAGACCTGCATAAATATAAGCCAGAGTCAAATCAATCTATGACTACAAAAATAAATTATAGATAAAAATAGCATTATCACCTTCGTTACCACGTTGTCCGGAACATTGTTTGTAATAACTTTATAGCCCTGTAAGATCGCGACTAATCAAGCTATCATAATCTGATTTACGTGGGTATACCCTTTCGATCTTCTAAATCAGAAGCCATTTAAATTCATTCATTGCATTTTCGCATAACCAAACAACATACTCGATATTATGACATCCTGGACCACAATTACACAAATTGTTAGTAGTGAGACCTACACGATAAAAACATGAATTGAGCACAAATTGATTGGATAACATACAATATAATATGAAATTAATGCCTATTATCGGTAAATGGAGGATAATTCATTTTACGCATCAACTCACATTATGAGCTAACGCCCGAATTCAGGCAAAAAAAATGCTCGTTGCGTCGGGGAGGAAGCGAGTGGATAGTGCAATCGAAAGAAAACACACCCAATTAAATCGTCAAATTGTTATTTTTTTTTTACTATATTCTCTGTTCATGTTTCAAGCAAGAAAAAATATGGATCAATTTCCAGTCTATTGATATATAACACAAAATATGTCGCATTAACCATTTTGAGTAATATGCGTTTGAAAACTCTTAATAAATCGTTACATTTTTCGTAGAGTGACCACCATATATAGAAATCAAAGAGACAGTCCTATGTCAAAAGGAAAACTTTACCGGTTTTAGAGCTATGCTAGAACGATGAGTAAAAGATTTTGCTAGCGATGAGCTAGCACATATATTGAATGATTCGTTTGCTCCATTCGTTCTATTTTTCACAATGAAGTGGAATTCACAGTAAAAAAAACATTGAGAACTTAGAACCTAATACATTTTTTCCTTGCTAATGTTCTCTTATGTTTCTATGCTGCGATCATCTGCTTCATTTTCAACAAAATGGTTAAAAGCCCAAAATAAAATATCAACTGTCCCTTAATCCTAAAGAGTAGCATGGAGCAAAAAGAAGAAGGCATACTTTATTCACATAAACCATTATTCTCTAAAAGCAATATACTTCTCTTTTTGTCGTAGGACTACGTCTTTCATTTCTATACTGGGGTGTAAGTTCGAAGTTTCGAAAACGAAAGCGTTACGCCGAAACAACGAGATTTTGAATATTGATACCGCTTGAACAACAGAACGAAACGGTATGATAAACACTTCATTCGGAAGATAAAATGTCTATGCGTTATATGCTTGTTACTATTTGATCCAAAAACATGTTTCAATAGCCTTAAAATTGCCTTCAAAACAGGCTGTTGAAATCACACCAATCGGTATAGAAGCGAGTGCCGCTCGGAAATCCACTCAGTTATGATTGCGCATTGATTGAGGTATGATCGCTGGAATGAATGGATGTTTCTCTAACACAGACTTCAAAACCATGGAGCCTGGGGAAATGGGCATTGCAAAATAGTACAAGCTGCGGGTATTTTTGTACTCGCTTAAGTTTTAGCAAATCGAAATGTTTCCCTAACACAGACTACTTTTGTACTCGTTTGCGTTTTTGCAAATTGGAATGTTTTCCTAACACAGACTTCGAAACCATGGGTCTGGGGTAATCGGCATTGCAAAATAGATGCAAGCAGCGGGTACTTTTGTACTCACTTGCGATTCTGCAAATCGAAAGTTGTACTCGCTTGCGTTTCTGCAAACCGGTAAGTTTCCCTAACACAGAAATCAAAACCACGAAGCCTGGGGAAATCCGCAATGGCATTCCAATTTAAATGAAATGGCATTGCAATTTGAATGCAAGCTGCGGATACTTTTGAACTCGTTTGCAAACCGGAATGTGATTTCCCAATTGGCGATCTAACGTACAAAACTACACCGCAGCGCCGCGGTGAAAGTGATGATGGTTTTCAATTTTGCCATGTGAGCTTATGGAAGGTGTGTAGTTCTTTCCATAAATCACAATGTTATAATCATAAAAGATTATTTGATTGCGATGAGTTTGTAAGAAATTTAATTCTGCGCAATTTTATATATATCATGTTATTAATTTACCTCTTTCAGTAGTGAAAACTATAAAAATGTTGACAATGGTTGAATTAAAGAAGGAAATTCGAGAGCACAATCAAACACAAGTAGAAAAATGTACGATTCCTGCATGTGAGAACTACCTTGGAAAGCCCGGAAGTAAAATATACGTGATATGTTTTTGAGTTTTAGGTTACATTAGCATCATTTTCTTAGTTCAAAAACAAAATCCAGATGTCTCACCGATCGTTTACGTTTTGCGTTAGATCGCCAATACAGATTCAGAAACCTAGAATTTTGAAAATCGGCATTGCAGATGCATTCAAGTCGGCAATACTTTAGTAACAAATCCCCCCCCCCCCCGCCTTTTACACTTCGGAATTCGTTTTGCTAACACGGTCTTCAAAGCGTTTACAAATGCAAAGTTTTGGCTCGGTTATTCAAGACTGCATTGAAAGATCTCTTCATGTCGCCAGCTCACTGAACTTCTACGCATACCGTTCGATGATTAGGCAAAATATTGATAACTATTTTCTGCGATAATTACTACCATAATGCATGAATTGACCTAAATTCGGGATTTGTTTTCAATTGTATTCGTAAATTGTTTCATTCATTCACTAGTTTAATCAATAATTTAATCAATGCACACAAAAGGTTGCTCTGCGCAGTGGTGATATTTGTTTATTGTTATTGTTAAAACGCTTTTAGGCACAGACTACTCTATCTGATATTCCTAATACTATTTTAAAAGCAGGTTTGCTGGTCATAAAATCAAATCAAAGTCTTCAAGGTCTTCGAAGCCTAAAAATGGAAGAACAAATATTTTTTGCAAGCTATGAAAATCCTCTCTTTCAAGATGGTGGGAAGTTACGATATAGAACAAATAAGTGATTAAATTCCTGAAAGACTTGAATCGATTTTTAAATTTTGTAAATTTGTGTTTGTCAAATTCTGAGAAAATGAAATGTTAGAGTTCCAGTTTTGAAATGCTTCCTCAAAACTGGAAAATTCTCACATGTTCAATCTGGCGAAACATCCAATATTCAAGGCCTTCAATACACTCTCTGCTGATTTAAACACTCAGGACCCAGCTAAAACCAAATGGAGAAAAAACTGAAACGAACGTATCCTCTCCATCTGGCTAATTCCATTACAAACGGCTGCACGAAAGCCGAGCGCTGGTCGAAGAAGGACCGACAAAAAACAGCGCAAATCATTTAAGCTCTATACTCTCCTAAACTCTACGTAAGCTCCGCAGTCCATCTGGTCCACACTCTTAAAAGCAATAGCTCGAAAAAATTAGCACTCCCATCTCGAAGACACACAAAAAAAATAATACCGATTGCACTATTCGCTGAAGTGCAGCGGAAAAAACACTTCATGCAACCGAAACAGAGAAAGAGAGAGTCGGAACGAAAAAAAAGAACAGATAAAAGAAATAGCAAAATGAACTATTCTCGTGACTATTTTTTTTTCCTCCTCGATCCTTCTCCGCCAGCCATCTGAGTCAAGAGTGAAAAACGGAAGGAAAAAGCTTTCAGCAGGGAAAAACTTCATGATCCCACTCACCCATCTTCCCGTGGCGCTACCCGAACCAAACCACCCCCCGGATAGTACGGGGCAACAGGGAGAAGGTCCCTGGATCCCATCTATAATTTATATCAAGGCTTCACTTTTCTCTCTCCGAGTGCTATGCGCCGAAGCTACCTCGCGCCTGGCTGAATTTCGATATCGCAGAGCAGCGCAGCAGCATCTCAAATGGACCTTCCCGAACGTCACCCGCTTTTGCCCGTCTCACACACGTGAATTCTGAGCCGGGGGAGGCGCTGACGGGTTGAGGGATGGACGCGAAACGATGAGGAATTTAATACAAATTTAAATGATGTGAACAAAATACTAATGTAATACTTTTCTTTCTGGTGCCGGGAAAAACCTGCGCGGGGAGAATGTGTGGAGTGGGCTGAGATCGCATCCACCCCGCCTTTCCAGCTTCCGTCCGTTGTGTCGATGGATCGGTTGGACGAGAATGGGGGCGCTGCATTGGTGGAATTTTTCCTCGCCTTTCAACGTTTCGTTCGAAAGCTGTCGAGAAGGATATCGTTTTCCCTCTTTGCGTGAGTCGGTTGGTTGGGTGGTTGGGCGGTTGGCGCGCCTCGACCACCTCCACCCGATTTCCTTTGTTATCGTTAAAGCACACGTGGTGGCTGGCTGCTGGTGGTGAGTGATAGGGTGAAGCTGAGTGGAAGGTTGAATGAATGTGATCCATTTCCCGATCTTGGAGGAAAAGGTGCTCGTATGCAACCGGGCTTGATTTGTTGGAGGTTTGCCAGGGTGGCACTGAAGGTGGATCGGGTGATGGCAGACACGACACCGAGGAATAATAAATGATGGAAAAAGCTTTTTTTTTTCTTCTCTCCTCATCGGTGCAGATTTATGGGTAGTGTGAGAGAAGTGCAGTAAATGGGATCCTCGCAGGAAATTCAAATTTCACGTTTGATATATTAAGAGTGACTAGATTGACGGTTCTATCAGAGCCGGGAAAATTAAAAGCAGGATTTGCACAGTGTTGATAATGGAGCGATATGAATAAGTGGCTGTATGATGGTTCCTATGGCTTGCAGAGGCGCAATTACGAGATTCTTCCTGCATAATATTTTATTTGCCGCAGAATGTGAATAAAAAATACACGACTTTTTTTTATTGAAGAACAATCTTATAAAGATCTATCGATAAACATTTATTCTACTACGATAATATTAAATATATTCTAATTATTCTTTCAAACAAACAACTGTCCGAAGTAACAGTCAGCGAAAAGGTTAAAAGGTCCTTTCCGTGCCTGTAAACGAGTAGATCGAGAAGTGAAGCAGAATCAAGTGGTCGAAACATGCGCTTAGAAGTTTTACGACAAGGTACCAATTTAGTACCAAGAAGGCTTACTAATGGACGACGAAAAGTAAGCTAAATAATCCACAATGCAATGATTTAAGAAAATGGCCCAAGCAAGTTGAAATTCGTTTTCGCTGATAAATTTGCTATAAAATACCTAATCTGAAGCTGTGCAAGAATGCCTGAAAAAGTATTTCCAATCTAACATAAAATATACGAAGGAGTGTTTGAAGTTTGAACTTTTGAAAGGGACCTATCCGTATTGAACGATTCTCTTCATCATCATTCTCTTTCGTTAATAACTCAGTGGTAAAAGCATCATTTCCTGATGTATTCGACAGTCAGGAGTGTGAAAAGGAAGCTATTTTATCATATTATGTGGAAAACTGGCTCAAAATCTGTCTGTAAGCCGTGGTTATTGAAAGAGAAAGCCTATGAAGAAAATCGATCAAAGTAGATAGGTCCTTTTCAAAAGTTAAAAAATATATACGATATGAAACTGCTTTCGGGCATCTGATAGAGTAACTTTCTTTCACATCAACTTTAAGAATTAATAAATGTCGACAGTACACTTTCGATAACGCCAATCGCTAGAATAGATAGATAATAATCAAACCAAAAATAAAGCTTGTTTTAGAACGAGGTTTTGTAGAAATCAGTTTTTTTTTCAAAAAAATCAAAAGAAAAATAAATCGAAGACGAAACCGCTAGAAAACCCAGAGTTTGATGGGTTAGGTCCATTTTTTAGAAAGACAGGCACAATGAACTTGGTTGAATCGAGCTCCCTCTTTGCGTAACACAGAGCCTAAAATTTTCACCAAATGTGCTCTACCAGGTTTTTTCGCATCAAAAGCTTGGGAAGATCTATCTTATTCCGATTTTTCGCAAGTGATCACGCGCTTCGTTCTGATAGCGGTAAGCGGAAAACCCCCTCAAATTTGCGCAAACCTTTCTCCATTGTGAAAGGTTAAAAAACAAGCTTAAGCATTATACAAGTGCTAGTGTAACAGGATCACTGGACCACCTACAACCCGATACACATGCCCTTATGGCAACAAAATTCTAGCAAGTGCGTCACGCTGTGCAACCAAAATAAACATGCGAACCATGTCGTAAATTCAGGCCAAGGTTCCGATGGTTATTTATTGCATAATATGACGCGCTGACCATTAACTTCCTTTGTTTACTTTTGCACTTCTTCGCTAGCTTCGCTAGCGTGAATTTAATGACAAACACATGCTTGCGCAAATGCGCAAACGTTTCCTATTTATGCTTTCGATTCCGGTTGACATCTTTTCGGACACATGTGTTATGTGTTTTACTACAATTCGCCTGACCACGCATAATAATAGAATTTAGGTTGTAGCTAGTTGTAAGAAATAAACGAATTGAATAAAAGGGAGTCTGACCCAGTTGGGCGGACTCAGTATGAACGCGTACGTGAAAGTCTTTTCATATAACCGAAAGAAACTACTGGGTGTCCACATGGCGATCCTTGCGACCTGCGACATGGCGACCGTGACAGGACTAGTGTGATCTGTGCGGTACTAAGGGTGAGCCGGAAAGTGTTGTTGTGCGACTGAACAGAAACCAATTAAGCAAATTAAGGTGCAAACAGTGATCTACAAATTTATTTCTCTCGAAAGAATAAAGTGAGTGATAGACGTTGGTCAAAGATTGTAGTGAAAGAAGAAGAAAATTCCGACAATGAATCGCTTGTTCCGGATTGATTGAACAATAAAGACATGCTGTCGAGCATATACAGCAAAGTGGAAAGCATGTTGAAGGAAAATGATTCCTGCACGGAGTCGGTTGGAGAAGCTCATTTGTTTGTGCCATCGTTGTCTGCTGAGAAGTTTGATTCACGATCGATGTTTACGTTGAACTGCAAGTGCTCTAATCCTTAAAGAGTCATTAACTGAACAAACCTATCCTTACATCAGAACCACCGAGCCGTCGGGGCCCAGCGCGAGACAAAAAGACAAAAAAATTATTTTAGCTGGTGCTGGTGAAAAAACAAAGAGAGTGATTTGTGATTTGTGAGTGCTGATAAATGAGACGCATGACAGAATCAGCGAATCGATATTGAAAGCAGCAAAACAGGTGCGCGAGGGCATGACGCTAAAACACACCACTGGGTAGCCTCAACGGTCAGCAAGGCATTCCCATTTAAAGAGGCGTTCCCGCAATACAGTGATTCCGTTGGTACTTGCAATCGTACTGGTACCACCTGCAGCAGTAGCGTTACTTCACCACAGCATCGCTAAGTGTTACCCCCTCGTCAACATAGAAGGAAATCAACTAAGTCAGACAGGAAGCAGCCATCACATGCAGAGGTGCCGGATGGAAAAGCAAGGCGGGTGAGCTCCTGAAATCATTATATATATAAGCAGTTCTTAATAAAAAAAAAAAAAAAAAAAAAAAAAAAAAAAAAATCTCTCCCGGGGAAGGCCTCCCGGGTCATGGAGGCCTTGCCAACCCGCTGTCTCCCGGGCAAAGGAGATACACCCAGAAAATGGAGCTACGTTCACGAAGAGTAATTAGAATGCGATCACCCGAGGAGGGTCCCCGAACTGGAGCTGGTCCTGGAACGGGCGTAAGAGCGAGCGGCCAGCGGCTGGAGGGCGATGTGCAAGAGCGGGCCACCAGCCGGGTTCAACCCGAAGAGCTACCGCCACACGGAAACAGCAGCCATCGACATCACCCAAGAAACGCTGCGCCTACGAGACGTGTTGCGACTGCCAGACGACAGTCGTCCACACTTGTGGGTACCACTAGGCGCCGGATCATGTGGACACACGAAATGAATGAATTCGTGATCCGCGCCTATTACATCTGCACTGCTTTGGAGACGGACATGAGCGGTCGCCCTCGAATACTAACAATGTTCGAGGAAGCGTATCCAGAGTTCGTCGGGAGGCTTGATCAGAACGCGATGAACGCGAGGCGTAGAGCGATAGTACGCAACAACATGCTCTCCCAAACGCAAATCGACGAGATCAAGCAGCAGGTGCAGAGAGAAATAAGCTCCAGGAACAACAGAGCAAGCGATGTGTCGAGACGAAGTTCAGTACGGCTGAGCAATTCATTCGCGAGTGGGGCACGCGAATCAGCACCAGTGGAGGCCACAGTACTACAACCCCCTGAGCCGGAAGACCCACAGCCAGATCAACAACTACTACGCGATCTGGTCTTCCACTACGACGAGGCGATCTCACAGTTCCGCGACACAGACCCATTGTCGCGCCCCAGGATCCCGAAGTTGCAGCATTCCCGCAGGCTGACAAGTGCAGTAAAGCTCATGAACGAGCACGTTCTTCCGCTGCACTTGGTTGATGCTGAGAACATGGAGGAGCTGCAACTGAAAGTTTACTGTGCTGCTGTGGCGACC
The DNA here is from genome assembly GCF_029784135.1 of Toxorhynchites rutilus septentrionalis. NCBI lineage: Eukaryota > Metazoa > Arthropoda > Insecta > Diptera > Culicidae > Toxorhynchites > Toxorhynchites rutilus. The sequence goes on along the minus strand of NC_073746.1, from coordinate 302,754,744 downwards.
GCCAAAAGTTTAGGATACCGTATTAGGCCAAGAGGCGGACTGCTCCAACATCTCCGTGAAAGGCGTGAGCCTCCATGGCGAAGGAGATTGGAGCAACGGATCCTAAACAAGCGCGCCGCAATTGGAAGACTGATGGCGTACAAAAGAGGCAACAGATCGGCGAAATTATGTCGCCAAGTTGCTGTGATCGTGCGGCCTACTGAACCTCGCCAGCTGGGAGCTCACCAGCTGACGGAAAAACTCGACACACTGGTACAGCAATTGAGCGTCCTAACTAAACGGCTGAAACGTTACTCTGACTCTGCAAAGCGCCAGGAACAAAATCGGATGTTCAGAGATAACGAAAAAGCGTTCTACGACCACATTAGCGACGAGAAGCCCGACTACCGCGAAGGTTTGCCAGATATTAGCGATGTGACGAACTTCTGGGCTGGTATTTGGGAGACCCCAGTACAACATCGCGACGGGCAAATGTGGTTAAGACGGGAGGAGGAGAGTTGTGGTGAAATTGGAGAGATGCCAGCTATCATCGTCGAAGAGAACGATGTCCGCGAAGCCTCGCGGTACCTGAGGAACTGGGCAGCACCGGGCCCCGATGGTGTTCAGAACTTCTGGCACAAGAAGCTGACCGTCGCACATCAAAAGATAGCTGAGTGCTTCAACAAGGTGCTACGTGACCCACACAACCTCCCTGAATTCGCCACCCGTGGCGTCACATTCCTCCTCCCGAAAGACAGCAACACATTGAACCCATCAAAGTACAGGCCGATAACGTGCCTATCGAGTCTGTACAAGATATTAAGCAGCATCATAACCGCCAAAGTTTCTGCCCACTGCGAACAACACCATATCATCGCAGAAGAGCAGAAAGGATGCAGGAAAAATACGCATGGCTGCAAGGACCAGGCCATCATCGACGCAGCCATAGTCGGCCAGGCGGTATATAACCAGCGGAACCTAAGTATGGCCTACATCGATTACAGGAAGGCTTATGACTCCATACCTCACTCGTTTCTCGTCCGGGTATTGGAGCTATACAAGATTGATCCCGTCGTCGTTAGGTTCCTGCAGCATGCGATGAGGCAGTGGAGCACGTCTCTGCACCTCAGTGATGGGGAAAATGTGTTGCAGTCTAGAACGCTGCAGATAAAGAGGGGGATATTCCAAGGCGACTCTTTCAGCCCGCTTTGGTTTTGTCTGGCACTGAACCCCCTCAGTAGGACGCTCAATAGAAACGGTCATGGCTATAAAATAAGGTATGGCGACGGCGCCCACGAAGAAGTGACCCATACCTTCTACATGGATGATCTCAAGGTCTACGCTGATTCACGTCAGCGTCTAGGTGTAGCTATCCGGGTTGTCGAAGACATAAGCAGGGACATCTGCATGGAGTTCGGCCTCGACAAGTGCCGCTGTGTCCATCTGCTGAAAGGGCAGCTTACCGAATCCGGAGGTTACGAGGTCTATGACGGCGAGTTCATAAGAGACATGGTTCGTGGCGAATCCTATAAATATCTTGGATTCCGACAGCTCACCGGGATTCGCCACTCCGACATCAAGACGGAGCTGCGAGACAAGTTCTTGAGTCGAGTGAACTGTGTCCTGAGGACTTTCCTCAACGCGGGGAACAAGGTACGCGCGATCAACACATTCGCGGTTCCCCTACTGACCTTCAGTTTTGGTGTAGTCAAATGGAGCAAAACTAACCTAGAGGACCTTGAGAGGAGGATGAGGAAAGCATTCAAAGAGGCCGGAATGCACCATCCTCAATCGGCACTGGAGAGAGTTTCACTGCCACGCAAAGAAGGGGGACTTGGAATAGTCGACATATCTGCACTGTGTGTTGCCCAGGTACGACAACTGCGCGAGTACTTCGCAGAACGCGCCAACCAAAACGCGCTATACCGGGCTGTCTGCGCCGCCGACAGAGGATACAGCGCTCTGCACTTGGCGCAAGCGGAGTACCAACTCAACTGCAATCTGCAGACAGTGGAGGAGAAGATTGCAGCTTGGAAGCAGAAGGCAGTGCATGGTGCCCACCCCCATCAACTGGACCGGCCACACGTCGACAAGGCCGCATCTAATCTGTGGCTAACGCGTGGTGAACTCTCTTCAGTAGTAGAAGCCGACATGATAGCCATCCAGGACAGGATAATGCCGACGAGAAACTGCAGGCGGTACGTCTGGCATCAAGACGTTGATGACATTTGCCGGATGTGCCATCAACCAGGTGAAAACATAGAGCACATTATGGGAGGCTGTCCCGTTTTGGCCAACGCAGCCTACACCGAGCGCCACAACAACGTGGCCCGTATTGTTCATCGACAACTGGCGCTCCAATGTGCTCTACTGGAAGACAACGTACCAAACTACCGGTACCTGCCTGCACCTGTCCTGGAAAATGACCGTTTCAAGCTGTACTGGGATCGCACTGTTCTGACCGACCTCTCGATCCACCACAACCGCCCAGATATAATGGTTTACGACAAGAGCGACCGCAAAGTCACCATCATCGATGTCGCTATTCCACTGAACCAGAATCTGGAGGAGACCCACGGTCGCAAAATCTGCAAGTACCGACCATTGGCCGTGGAGCTCAAGGAACTGTGGGGGCTAAGGGAGGTCCCAAGAATTGTTCCAGTCGTTCTCTCTGGAACTGGAATTATCCCGAAGACACTTCTGGAAGCGCTAAAGGTGTTGAACATCGAGAAGGAATTGGCCGGCATCCAAAAGTCGGTCATCCTTAGCACCTGCGCGATTGTCCGACAATTCCTCGGTCAGGACTAAAACAGCACGAGCATGCAGATACGTGCATTCCGCAGAGCCTAGTCCCCCTTTGGCATTCAGAAGCCCGAGGGCAGGTGAAAATTCTGGCTAGGTTCGCCTAGTTAAGAAGTGAGATAAGTCTGCCAAAAAAAAAACGAAATAAATACATAGATAGTTGTTGCCCAATGTGTTTTGAGACCAGCATGGGTCTTTTTAGCTCTAAAACTGTAGCAAATACAGGAGACCCTCAGGTCCAAATATTGAACCACTTAGAAAATCATGGTCAAATGCACGAATACCAAGGAACAATCCTTTGTATTCTTCTAGGCGTAATTATCATAACAACGCTCATGAAACTTTTTAAAGCCTACAAAACATGGGTAACAGCTCAAGCTGTGGAGGCGGCACGTAAAATGCAAGCGGCGTCCGACCTAGTATAAAACCAGATGGATCAAACTACAGCTAAGTTACATAAAACCGTCCAAAAACTACAAACAATCAACAAGACGATCCAACAAGAAATAGTAAAAAATCTTAGAAAAACTACATTGAGGGCTAAACTACAAGAAGCAGAGCAATTATATGCCGAAGTAAAACGAATTTTAAAACTAAATATAAATACTATTAAGGGATCGGACTGCACCCACTACATATCAACAGCTAAAGAAGCTATCCAAAATATTAGAGAAACTATAACTAGTAATAAACAGTATAAAAGACGTAGCCTAAAAGAGATTGGACTAGCGGTTTTATTTACAGTAGGATTGAACAAAATAAAATCAAAAATGGCAAACCTTCCAGAAACTATTAAACTCACTTCCTCCATAGTCCCTCAATTTGACGGAACAATCGACAAACTAAAATCATTTTTGGACGCACTGAACCTAGTAAAAACACTAGAAACAAATGACAATAAAACGACTATCATAACAGTTATTTTAACAAAACTCGAAGGAAGAGCTAGAAATGCCTTCCCCGACACACCATCTTCTTTGGAAGAAATCATTCAAACCCTTAAATCGACAATTAAATCCACACCCCCCGCTCAAATAATAGCAAAAATGACCGGTCTGAGACAAAATGGTAATATAGAAAATTTTTGCCAAGATCTCGAAATACTGGTCAACAAATTAGAAAATGCGTACATCGGAATTGAAGTTCCAACACAGGTTGCTAAATCATTGGCAACAAAGGAAGGAATAAAAAGCCTAGCTAACGGACTGAAAAACGAAAAAACCTCTCTAATCATCAGAGCGGGTACTTTCAACTCATTTTCAGATGCAACAACAAAAGCACTGGAAGAAAATTCCACAAGTTCGAACGTTAACATTCTCTCCTATTCGCAAATTAACAGAAACACAAATCGATACAATAACAATTTCAACCACCCTGCTAACAGGGGCAATTATCAGCGTTATCCATTTAATTCTACCAACAGAGGTAGAAACCAACACAGCTTTAATAATCAACAACGCAGAAACGCACAATTTTTCAACAACTCAACTTTTCCTCAAAGAAATAATAACAACCAGGGCCGACAGAACCAAGTTCGAGGTCAATTTACAAATAATAACACGCAGCGATATCACAACAACCAACACAATGCTAATTTTAACCGTCCGGTACAATACATCCGATTGACGGGAAACGAAGAAATTCCGACGGACGACCTCCAGTCCGAGCCGGTTATGTCATTGGAGGGAAACCAACAGTTAGGAAACCGATGTTAAACATTTACAAATGTGACGTAACTTGTTCAATGTTCGTCACCCTAAAAATGCAAATGACTAAAAGACCATGCACATTAATAATCGACACAGGTGCGGACATCTCTATAATCAAAGAAGACCCAATTAACGGAAAGCAAATAATAGACACCAACAATAAATGCATTATTAACGGAGTTACAGAAGGAAAAATAGAAACAATTGCAAGCACATGCACAAACATTATATTCAATGACATAGAAATTCCACATCAATTCCAAATCGTCAGCAATAAATTTCCAATAAAAGCTGATGGCATCTTAGGTAGAGACTTTCTAACCAAATTTGAATGTAACCTATGTCTGAAAACATGGCTAATGACATTCTTTTATGATAATACGCAGATAGAGATACCAATTCAAGATAACTGGGATAATAATTACGTTATCCCACCAAGATGTCAGTTAATAAAACAATTTTTCTTACCGAACATAGAAGAGGATACCGTCATAATAGCACAAGAAATTAAACCAGGCCTATTCTGCGCAAACTCAATAATCTCTAAAAATTCATCATATATTAATCTCATAAACACTAATACAAGTGAAACAACAATACCAACAGATTTCAAACCACTAGCAATACCTTTAAGCGAATACTCCATTAATCAACTTAACACAACAATAAATCAGGATTCTCCGAATAGAATTACCCAACTACTCAAAGAATTAAAACTGGAAAACACACCAGACAATGCGAAAACTAAACTTATCAAACTTTGTACAACTTATAACGACATTTTCGCTTTGGAAAAAGATACATTAACAACAAACAATTTCTACAAGCAAAAAATATGTTTAGAAGACAAAACTCCAGTATATATAAAAAATTACAGAACACCTGAAGCCCAAACAACAGAAATAAATAAACAAATTAATCACATGCTCGATAATAAAATAATTCAACATTCCATCTCACCATATAACTCACCAATATTACTGGTTCCCAAAAAATCTAACAACCAAGATAAGAAATGGCGATTGGTGGTTGATTTCCGCCAACTAAACAAAAAAATTACACCAGATAAATTTCCACTTCCAAGAATAGACGAAATCCTTGATAATTTAGGTAGAGCAAAATACTTTTCCACATTAGATTTAATGTCAGGTTTTCACCAAATAGAACTTGACGACAAATCAAAAAAATACACAGCATTTTCAACGTCTAACGGCCACTACGAATTCACTAGGTTACCTTTCGGCCTTAATATATCCCCAAACAGTTTCCAGAGAATGATGTCCATAGCTCTCAGCGGACTACCTCCCCAATGTGCATTTCTTTATATTGACGACATAATCGTTGTTGGATGTTCTGTAACTCATCACCTCAACAATTTAGAAAATGTATTTCAACAACTACAAAAGTATAACCTAAAATTAAATCCCCAAAAGTGCTTATTTTTTAGACCCGACGTGACATACCTAGGACACAATATTTCAGCTGTCGGCATACAGCCCGACCAAACAAAATTTTCAGCAATATTAAATTACCCCACACCTTCGACTCCCGATGAAGTCAGGCGTTTTGTAGCCTTCTGTAATTATTATCGAAGGTTTATACCGAATTTCGCAGAAATAGCACACCCATTGAACAAACTGCTAAGAAAAAACGTAAAATTTGACTGGACCCCCGAATGTCAAATAGCATTTAATAAATTAAAGAATGAACTCATTTCACCAACGTTACTTCAATTTCCTGATTTTACACGAGAATTCAAACTAATAACTGACGCCTCGCAAGTGGCATGTGGCGCAGTATTAACCCAAGAACAAGACGGAATAGAACTTCCAATAGCCTATGCGAGCAAAGCCTTCACGAAAGGTGAGGCAAATAAATCAACGATTGAACAGGAATTGACTGCAATTCACTGGGCAATAACGTATTTTAGACCCTATCTTTATGGTAGAAAATTCACTGTGAAGACAGATCATAGACCTTTAGTTTACCTATTTTCTATGAAAGACCCCTCATCAAAACTCACTAGAATGAGGCTGGATCTAGAGGAATTTAATTTCGACGTAGAATACTTACAAGGAAAACTAAATGTAACGGCTGATGCCCTATCAAGAATAAAAATTGACTCTGAAACACTGAAAACAGTGATGGCCATGCAAACTAGAGCCATGACTAGGAAAACACAAAGAATTGAAAATAACCCCGAAAAAGCGAATTTCACTGCACTCGACAACACCGAGTCTGATCAACTTAAAGTGTACGAGGCAGTCGAACCTAGAGAATGGGAGAGTCTACCCAAACTTCAATGCGGACGCGCATTTGAAAGTAATGAAATCACTTGTGAAAATGAAACTGAAATAATAAAATGCGCAATAACAAACAAAACAGGATATAGAGAAAAAATGTCGACATACACTGAAATTGCAAGCAATGACGAAAAATCCCTAGGAAACTTATTACAAAAAATTGAAAATATGACCAAGAAACTGAGAATAAGCGTGATAGCTCTAGCGTTATCGAGCGCAATATTCCAATTATGCAGCGTTCAACTCTTCAAGAAGACTTGTAACGACTCACTAAAAGACTTGCAAATAGTGCTCTACACACCCAAGCGTGTGATAGAAAGCAGTGAAGAAAAACTAAGTATCCTAAAAAATTTTCACAACACACCAATAGGCGGACACGTTGGTGCCAGCCGACTATACAAAAAACTCAGTAGACTCTATTCGTGGACAAAAATGAAACAAGAAATTTATGATTACGTCAGAAATTGCATACAGTGCAAACAGAACAAATACTTAACGACATCTAACGAAAATTATATACAAACCAAAACCCCTCAAAAACCCTTCGACCATATATCCATGGACACGATTGGCCCCTTCAATAAATCAAATTCCGGAAACAGATACGCCCTAACTATCCAATGTAACCTTTCCAAATATGTAATAATAAAACCAACCTCCGACAAACAAGCATCTACAATAGCAAGAGCTTTCGTCGAAAACTGCATCCTTGTTTACGGCACTCCTTCTGTTATCCAAACAGATCAAGGAACCGAATACAAGAATGAATTATTCGAGAACATATCTAGACTATTACAGATAAAACAAAATTTTTCGACACCCTATCACCCCCAATCCATAGGAGGACTAGAAAGGAATCACCGTTGTCTGAATGAATACGTAAGACAATTTGTCAACCCTACACAAAGTGATTGGGATGACTGGCTGCCTTACTACACATTCTGTTACAACACGACTCCTCACACAGACTTTTCCTACACACCTTTCGAACTCGTTTTTGGCAGAAACGCCATACTACCCTTCAATATCCAAAATCCTACACATATAGAACCAATATACAATCTCGAAGACTACCACAAAGAGCTACAGTTCAAACTAAAAGTTACAGCAAAGACTACTAAAGAGTTAATTGATAAAATAAAAAAGAAGCGTACAGATAAACAAAGTGAACTTGCCAAACCAATACAAATAAAAATAGGAGATTCAGTCCTGTTAACGAATGAGAACAGAAGAAAACTAGATAAAATATACCTTGGACCATTCCAAATAATATCAATTGAGCATCCCAATGTCACAATTGTAGACATTAAAACTAAAAACAAACAGACTATACATAAAAATCGCATAATAAAATGCAACTAATGAGCAACCCATCTCCATTAGGGGGAAGGGAATGCATAACTAAATTAAATTCCCAGACGATCACGAGTTTATAATATTACCTATTCAAATACCTATGTTGTATTGTATACTACAACAGTTTACCAAGTTAGTAATTAGTTAGTTAATTAACTCGAATACAAAAAAAAATGTACATATTCCAAATATTAAACAAACATGTTTATACATACAAAAACCAGAATAATTGTAAGGTCAGACGAATTCTAGGCGAAATTTACTGAACACGAATGATTCCATTAGATTACATCATTCTCAAAAAGAGGGAAGGTGTAACAGGATCACTGGACCACCTACAACCCGATACACATGCCCTTATGGCAACAAAATTCTAGCAAGTGCGTCACGCTGTGCAACCAAAATAAACATGCGAACCATGTCGTAAATTCAGGCCAAGGTAATAATAGAATTTAGGTTGTAGCTAGTTGTAAGAAATAAACGAATTGAATAAAAGGGAGTCTGACCCAGTTGGGCGGACTCAGTATGAACGCGTACGTGAAAGTCTTTTCATATAACCGAAAGAAACTACTGGGTGTCCACATGGCGATCCTTGCGACCTGCGACACTAGTCAAATAGCTTTTTTATGTAAACTCTTTTGATAGTCCTCATTTTCAACCAGGATAAATTTGGCATTCAAGGGCCTGGCTGGGTAAGGGAGTAAATAGTGCCCCCAAACCAAATCACCAACTGTATGGCAAATATTGTATAGGATATTAAATATGAAATTTTGGCGATATTTTTGAACCCCTACGTGGTTTAACATAGGATCTAGAGTGAAAAACGTACTTTCTCGATTATTTCACACCATCCTCAAAAGCTTCGAGATAAAAATTTGAAAAAAAAAAACTAAATGTGCATCTTACTTCGGTGTATCAAGAAAAATGATAGAAATAAAATTTCATCAATTATTTAAGTACTGAAAAAAATATTGATATTTTGAATTTTTTTTTTTTTTTTTGTAATTTGAAGATTCAGTACTACTCTAATTCATATTTAAATGTGTTCCTACGGCTTGTCTAGATATGTTTTATTTTTTTTTTCAGATATTTTTCGGTGTTGCGCGGTACAAATTTTTTTTTTTATATTTCCAAAAAGTCTGGCTGGGTAAGGGAGGAAAAAAGTCCCCCAAACCAAAATCACCAGCTGCATGGAAAATATTGTATAGGGTACTAAATAAAGCATTTTGGCAGCTGTACCATATATTTGAGTCCTTATATGGTACACCATAGAATCTATGATGCATCTATGCACCTTTTCGTTTTTTTTCACGCCATTCTCAATAGCTTTGAGACAAAAATATGAAAAAATGCTGAAAGTACTAAGGTGTCTTACTAAGTCTTAGTTAATCTTGCTAAGGTGTATCGATAAATATCTTCAAACTATTTTTTTCATCGAAAAACCTAATAATAAAAAAAAATAAATACGCAGTACAAAAAATTTTATATATTTTCTGGCTTTTCGAAATTTTGAAAAAAAAAATAAATCTTTGAGACCCACTTCAGCGCTAATATTTATTTAAATGCGTTCGTATGTGTCTTTTTTTCTACATGTGGCGTAATTTTTCTACATGAGGCGTAATTTTTAAGAGCATTTTTTTTATCCCATTTATTTATTTAAGGCTCATTAGCATTTTAGCTGTAACAGAGCCGAATTTTAATCGTGTACATGTCACATGGTTATCATATCTATAATTAGCACATTACACAGTTGCCATTCGCCAGTATTCCTTCTATACCATTACATATGGTACATTCACACAATAGCCATTTAGGCGTAAGAGTTTTCTATCTGTTCTTCCATTATCCAGTTAGACCGGACAGCGGAGACAGTTGATTGATCATTGTTGAGTTATTTATAGAACAGTAGCCCGATGTGTCTGCAGGGCAGAGCAGTTGTATGGATGAATCGATCTTATTTCGACCGTGGATTGATCTCCATCGCTGATGATTGTTGCATGGACGTAGCTATTCTGTAACAACACAAAGATGGTCAATGAGGGCCCTGAGTTTTGAACTCACGATCGATCGCTTACTAAGCGAACGCGTAACCAATGTGGCTACGGAGACCCCCTTAAGAGCATTGCGAGACACAAAAATAATTGTCTTCATCGTCTGCATTATTATTTTTATTTTCTTTAAATCGATTATTTTATTGTATTCGTGGTTTTCTTACAATAAAAATAAAAAAATAAAAATAATTTGGATTTTTTAAGTGTTCTTCTCATTAATCCGAATGATCTTTCTACAAGGACTTTTTCTCTCACAGAGTTCCATCGTACTGCTGACTCCTATGAATTTGGTAAACCATCTAAGTCCAATGTAAAAATAATCTCATACATTTTAAGATAAGGGAGAAAAAATCTTTGCAATGCTCTAAATATACCGATTTAGACACATGAAAAACAAAATTTTAAAAATAATAGAGCAGTAATGGGTCTCTAAATTCAAAATAAATTAAAAAAACCCAAAGGCCAAAAAGAAATATTTTGCGCAATTCTCTAAAAAATTCAGGAAACACATGCTACAACGCATTTAAATAAAAATTAGAGTAAAATTGGGTCTCAAATCATATTTTTTTTTCCAAATTTCGAAATGCCTGAAAATATATATAATTTTTTTTTGTACCGCGAAAAACTATCTAAAAATTATGAAAAAAAATGTGGAGGCGATCTGGCGTAGTGGTAACATCCATGCTTCTCACGCTAAAGGTCACGAGTTCAATTCTCACTCCCGATATTCTTCCAAAAATGGAAGTAAAGTGACGAACCAGCGAAATGTGTGGAAAGTCACTATAATACAGATTAAAAAAAATATGAAAAAAATCACATATACCTAAAATAGACACAGGAAGAAATTTGAATACAAACTAGAGTAGTACTGAATCTCAAAATAAAAAAAAAATAAATTAAAATTTAATGAAAAATAAAAATAAAAATTAATTTAAAAATTTTTTAGTACTTGATTTTTTGATGAAAAAATTTGATGAAAATATTGACCGATACACCTTAGTAAGATGTACTTTCAGTATTTTTTTTCATATTTTTGTCTCAAAGCTATTGAGAATGGCGTGAAATAAACGAAAAGGTGTATTTTTCACCATAGATCCTGTGGTGTACCATATAAGGACTCAAATATCTGGTACTACTTTGGAAATATAAAAAATATATTTTTTGTATCGCGCGACACTAAAAAAATCTGAAAAAATCACACATATCTAGAAAAGCCGTAGAAGCACATTTAAATATGAATTAGAGTAGCACTGAATCTCTAAACCCCAAAAAAAAATTGAAAATTTCAATATTTTTTTGGGACTTAAATTTTTGATGAATTTTTTTATTTTTGATAATTTTCCTTGATATACCGTAGTAGGATGCATATTCAGTATTTTTTTCAAATTTTTATCTCGAAGCTTTTGAGGATGGTGTGAAATGAAATCGAAAAATTACGTTTTTCACTATAGATCATATGTTAAACCACATAGGGGTTCAAATAAACCGTCAAAATTTCTTATTTAATATCCTATACAATATTTGCCATAGAGCTGGTGATTGGGTTTGGGGGCACTTTTTACTCCCTTACTCGGCCAGGCCCTTTGGTTGTCAAGTGGAAGCATTCACAAAAGCTTCGCGGAGCACCTTTTGTAAGCCCCTGTTCTGGAGCATAAGTATAAAGAGCTTCAAACATGTTGACTTTTGTGCCGAAAAGTACGATTTGCATTGACACTATTCAAATAGAACTGCCACAGAATTGCATCGTATTCCTACCGAAGCTTACGGTGAACATGCGCTTGGAAAATCGCAGTGCTTTGAGTGGTTCAAAACATTTAGAAAAGGTAATTGGGAAGTGAGAAAGGAAGATTGTGGAAAATCTCCAAAAAGCTCGAGGACAATGAATTGTAAAGATTTCTGAGCGAAGATAACACTCAAACGCAACAACAGCTCGCAGATCAGTAGAATATGATTCGAGAAGCCCCGTCTCAATACATGGGAAAGATCCAGACAATCGTAAAATGGTTTTCACAGAGGCTGAACGAACTACAGCAAGAAAACTGATAAATCACAGATTAATTGCGGCTCACCAAATACAAAGGGAAGCAATATCTAATGGAAAGTGGTTTTATTTCGAGAACCCTACACCCAAACTAGCGTTGACAGAAAACATTTCATCTTTGGCAGAAATGATGCCATTCCGTGTGCTGGAGAGTCAAATGCGCAAATAATGAGCTGTTTTAAAAGCTTCAAAATGATTTGTATGTATGCGAGCTGAAATCTCTTTCTGTTTTCTTTTCTCATTTCATTTGGGACTGTGCAAAAAAAAAGTCCATACAACGCCAATGGGGATCGAACCAAGGCCAGCTGGAATGCAAAGCTACTTCACACGACCACGCTATCCATATAGCTGCCAGTGCTGTTATATAGAAGCGTGATAATATTACACCTCATCATAAAATGAAGTTGGGAAGTGTTTTCTAAGAGGATAAAGAAGAACATGAACGAGAATATATCTTTCTCTGTCTGGGCCGTGTATTTGGCAAACTATAGGAAAAGCTTTCATATGGTTTCCTTTAAATGTGTCTCCTGCTCCACTCGCTCATATTGGCTCTAGCATATATATTAAAAAAATGATATACATGTATTGGGAGTAGAACATTTTCTGTTATTTTTCAGCTCATTTAATGTAATAAATTGGGATACCATAACACGTGCTAAAAATTAACTTTAGGGGTAAGCGTCAAATATCTTGGGTAAGTCCAGGGGAACCACTCACATGGGAAACACGGTTAAAACACTATGGACGGGAGACGGGACGAACACCGTAGAACCGGTCGTGGTAACGAGGGCGTCATTTGGTTGAGGGATTCTTTCAGTTCAGTCATGGGGGATGAAGTCAAATATTTTCCACCAGGCTCTTCAAGTGCTATGGATTCAGCTCTTCCCAGGCGCGCTCCAGGACTTATAGGGCTTTTTATGTTTATTAGTAACACCTATTTTATCAGCACTAACGTCGAGAATCGCTCACAAATTCTCGATGAGGTTGAGAGTTGCGGTCCGGGTTGGAAACAGACTTCTCGATTTCCATGAGGCTTCATACTCCAACCCATGAAAAACACCCACAGACCATTTCGTTTCCTCCTCCATGCTCCACCGTGCTTTTGATGTGGAGCTTCCCCGAAACTCCTCACCCGATTCGGGTCATTCGTCCAGAGAACCATTTTCCAGAACTCTAGGGGCTCATCAGCATGCTCCTTAGCAAACTTAAACCGATTGGCTTTGTTTGTCATGCTGATAAATGGGCGCTTCCGGGCAACCTTGCTATTAAACCTCTGTGCTATGAGATCTCGTGGACCTCGTTTTACACCTCCTGTTCCTGGTAGAGCGATCCACCACTGATCCGAAGGTTTTAGAAGTATTTTCCCAACCACCACTTTGCTTAAACTGTAGTTCCTAGAGTTCCTTTGCTGAGATGGCCACTTCATTTTGCCTATCGGTGTAGTACTTCGCGATAGGTTGAACTCTGTTAGGGCTAATAAGAGTGACGGGACAAAGAGACGACAGGCAAAGTTCATCTCTGATAACTTAGTGAACATGATCATTTTTGTGGCTCTTGGTTTCCGAAACAGCGTACATATGCTTTCTCTATTGGATGCCTCCGCATGATTACCTGTCATCTCGGTATGTAGTTCAAACTTCTTTCTCCGTACATCTAAACCTCTAAAATTCACCCGGGTAGAGTCGTAAATTACTTTGAATGCACTACAAATTGACTCCAATGAAAACGTTGTTGAGCCATCTGTAACTGCGTTCGCGAATAACGTTTTTTTTTTTATCCAAAATATATATTTTTATTAAGGCTCATATGGCGTCAGCCTAACGGGGCCGGGAGTTCAATATTTCGACAATGTTTGCTTACAACTATGTTAGGAATATGTAACCGATTACTCGCGGTTGGCTCGAGGTTAGTATTACAAGTGTTCTCGTAATTGGGATGTTGCTGTCTCCAATGCTCTGTACGTGTGCCCGACACGGGATACTTCCTATTGGGATGCAGCTGACCATTAATCAGCAACGCCCCCCTAGTCTGTACCCCATATCTAGCGTGGTGCGTCTTTCTTGACTCGAGGAATCCAGGATAGAATGGTCACTAGCCGGCGCAATCATCAGCTCGTGTAGAGTTGTAATGAGCGGTACAACCTTTGGCTCTTGTTGAATGATCAGTGGACTGCACAACCTTTGGCCCGTGCATCTGTAAAGAGTGTGTGTATGTATTGCCGCGACTAAAGGGTGTGTCACATCAAATTGCATCACGGAAAAAACGCTGTAGAAATTTAATTTTTAGAAATTATATCTTCAGCTTTCGCTTATAATCAGATAAGAGTGTATAGATCACGTTGGCCATGCTTCACTGTAATTTTTTCGTAAATTTGGAAAAATGTCGTCGAACGAAAAAGAGCGTCGTGAATTAATCCTGTGCACTCAGTTCGAGAATCCGGAGTTGTCATATCGGGACATCTGTAAGATGCTGGGAATTGTCCAATCCACGGTCAGCAGAGTACTAAAACGATACTTCGTGAACCTAACCATCGACCGGAAGGTGAAGAACGGCAAAAATGCTCCGTCAGTGAAAAAGATCACAAGCCCGTAGTTAAGCAGTTTAGACGTGATCCGAGAAGTTCGGTCCGGGATGTCGCCAATAAGCTGAATTTGTCAAGTTCATTCGTCCAGCGGACCAAGCAGCGGGAGGGCCTGCGTACTTACAAGGTTCAGATGGCTCCTAACCGCGACGAAAGGCAAAACATGGTGGGGAAGACGCGAGCCCGGAAGCTGTACACCGAAATGCTGACGAAGCCGCATTGCCTGGTAATGGACGACGAAACCTACGTCAAAGCGGACTTTCGTCAGCTGCCGGGCCTGTTGTTCTTCTCCGCAGAGGACAAATTCAGCGTTCCGGAGGAGATTCGCAAGCAGAAACTATCCAAGTTTGCCAAAAAGTACATGGTGTGGCAAACGATCTGCTCTTGCGGAAAGCGGAGCGTCTCCTTCGTGATGACCGGCACGGTAAACGGGCAGGTTTACCTTAAGGAGTGCCTACAGAAGCGCTTACTACCACTATTGAAGCAGCACGAGGGCCCGACCAACTTCTGGCCGGATCTCGCTTCGTGCCACTATTCAAAGGACGTGTTGGAGTGGTACGAAGCCAACGGGGTCACCTTCGTGCCAAAGGAAATGAACCCGCCCAACGTGCCGGAACTTCGCCCAATAGAGAATCATTGGGCGATTATGAAGCAGGCCCTCCGGAAGAACCCAAAAGTTGTCAAATCGGAGGCGGACTTCAAGAGAAAATGGATTTCTGTTCAAAAAAAACTACAACCTGACGTTGTACAGAACCTTATGGACGGGGTAAAGAGGAAGGTGCGAGCATACGGGCTTGGGCTCGAAGTATGAATAAAAAGAAAATGCCAAAAGTTGTTTAATAGTTTTTATTTTACTGTCTAAAATTTTCAAAAGGATCGGTCTACTGGGCGAATTTCTACAGCGTTTTTTTCCGTGATGCAATTTGATGTGACACACCCTTTAAGTAAAAGTTTATCGTTTGGATAGGAAGAATATGAAACGGGGACACAACGAAGGAAACATCATTAAACGTTGACATCGGCGTTCCTGAGGAACAGGTATAGATGAAGCAGAAGATCAGGATCACGGCTACCTTAGATATCCCGGACGGGGATCTCCGATTGTCTGCCTTGTGCTCTCAGTGCTCTAGAGCTCTAAGGCGAGCAGTATGGAACCGGATACACGACCAGACAACATGCTCGATGTCGTGGTAGCCATCGCCACAATCACAAAGATTGTTTGCTGCGAGCCCAATGCGATAGAGATGCGCGTTTAGGTTGTAGTGATTGGACATAAGCCGAGATATCACGCGAATGAAATCACGACCTACATTCAATCCCTTCAACCATGCACTCGTCGAGACCTTAGGGATAATCGTGTGTAACCAACGACCGAACTCATCTCCACTCCACATGCGCTGCCAACTTACGAGCGTGTACTGACGAGGAATGTGGAAAAATTCATTATAAGCAATTTGCCTTTCAAAAAGTGTGCCTTCTAAAGCGCCCACCTTAGCTAGCGAGTCCGCTTTCTCATTCCCCGGAATCGAGCAATGAGAGGGAACCCATGCTAAGGTAATCTTGAATAATTTTTCGACCAAAACACTCAATAGTTGTCTTATTCTTGTTAGGAAATAAGATGAGCATTTATCAACTTTCATTGAGCGGATTGCCTCTATTGAGCTGAGACTGTCTGAAAAAATAAAATAGTGGTCGATGGGCAATGTTTCAATGATCCCTAATGCGTAATATATCGCACCCAGTTCAGCGACATACACGGAACAAGGATCTTTGAGTTTGAAAGAGGCACTGGAATTTTCATTGAATATGCCGAAGCCAGTGGACCCGTTTATGAATGAACCGTCAGTAAAGAACATTTTATCAGATCTAACTTTCCCATATTCTGCCGAAAATATCGGCGGAATAGAATCGGAGCGTAGGTGATCTGGGATTCCATGGATTTTTTGTCGCATGGACAGATCAAAAATGACAGAGGAATTGCAGAAGTATGGGAAGCAAACTTGGTTGGAGATGCCTGGTGAAGGGTGCACGTCGTGGGTAAGGTACTCATGGTATGAAGACATAAAACTTGACTGAGGAGTCAGTTGGAGTAGATTTTCGAAGTTATCAATCACCAATGGATTCATGATCTTGCAACGGATGAGAAATCTGTAGGATAATTCTGTGAACCGAAGAGTAAGCGGGGGTACTCCTGCCAAAACTTCGAGACTCATCGTATGTGTCGAATGCAAACACCCCATGGCTATACGCAAGCAACGATATTGTATTCTCTCCAGCTTGAGAATATGAATCCTGGCAGCTGATCGGAAGCAAAAACTGCCATATTCTAACACTGATAATATCGTTGTTTTGTACAACTGAATGAGGTCTCCTGGATGGGCGCCCCACCATGTTCCGGTAATTGTTTGGAGAAAATTGATTCTTTGCTGGCATTTCTGTTTCAAATACGCAATGTGTCTCCCCCAGGTACACTTAGAATCAAAATATACACCCAGGTATTTGAAAAACATAGAGTGTTGGATCGTTTTGCCGGATAGGTGAAGCTGGAATTGGGCGGGTTCGTGCTTCCTAGAAAAAACGACCATTTCGGTTTTCTCCGTAGAGAATTCGATACCCAGCTTGAGAGCCCACGTGAACAGGTTGTTCAGGGTATCTTGCAAGGATTTTTGCAGAACGGCGGGATTAGTACCCGTGATGGAAATAACTCCATCGTCTGCAAGTTATCTCAACGTGCAGTCTCTAGTTAGACAATCATCCATATCATTGACGTAAAAACTGTACAAGAGGGGGCTTAGGCAGGAGCCTTGTGGTAGGCCCATAAAACTGTAACGAGAAGATTTCGAGCTGCCATGAGAGAAAATCATGTGCTTTTCTGACAGTAAATTGTACAGGAAATTGTTGAGAATTGGTGAAAGTCCACGATTATGAAGCTTCTCTGAGAGAATTTCCATGGAAACTGAATCAAATGCCCCTTTGATATCGAGAAAAACGGAAGCCATTTGTTCTTTGCGAGGAAATGCGATTTGGATTTCAGAAGATAGCAGCGCGAGACAATCATTTGTCCCTTTACCTCGGCGGAAGCCAAACTGCGTATTTGACAGCAAATTGTTCGTCCAAACGAAATAGAATCATTTTCTCTAACAATTTACGAATACAGGATAACATTGCAATCGGCCTATACGAGTTGTGATCGCAAGCCGGCTTGTTGGGTTTCCGTATGGCTATCACTCTCACTTGTCTCCAGTCATGCGGGACAATATTCAGCTCCAGAAACTTGTTGAACAAGTTCAGCAAACGCTGTTTTGCCAAGTCGGGAAGATTCTTCAACAAGTTGAATTTAATCTTGTCCGACCCCGGAGCTGAATGGTTACATGAGAGAAGGGCAATTGAGAATTCCACCATCGAAAAATTCTCATAATCGCTTTGAAGTGGAATGTCGCGTACGACGTTTTGTGCAGGAACGGTGTCGGGGCAAACCTTCCTTGCAAAGTTAAAAATTGAGTTTTCGATGGTAGAATTCTCTTTTGCTCTCCTTTCTTGTAACAATTCTGCTCCAGGATCGGATCGAATTAAGTTCAACTTGTTGAAAAACCTCCCTGTTGTGGCGAAACATCGCTTGTTGAATTTATTCAATCGGTTTCTGGAACATAATATTGTTCCAGATGATTGAAGACAAGTACGAGTTATAGCTATTCAAAAACCCGGAAAACCCACGTCCGACTTCAATTCGTACCGCCCAATAGCAATGCTGTCTTGTATACGGAAATTGTTGGAGAAAATGATCTTGTTTCGCCTTGATCGATGGGTTGAAACGAATGGCCTACTCTCAGATACACAATATGGGTTCCACAGGGGCAAGGGGACGAATGATTGTCTTGCGTTGCTTTCTTCAGAAATTCAAATGGCTTACGCCGAAAAAAAACAAATGGCTTCAGTATTCTTGGACATAAAGGGGGCCTTTGATTCAGTTTCAATAGAGGTCCTGTCAGACAAATTACACTCTCGGGGTCTGCCGCCTCTATTGAATAATATGTTATATAACTTGCTTTGTGAGAAACATTTGAATTTTTCTCATGGAGATTCGGCAGTGAGTCGGATCTCTTACATGGGCCTCCCTCAGGGCTCATGTTTAAGCCCCCTTTTGTACAACTTCTATGTAAGCGACATCGACAATTGCCTTACACAAAATTGCAACCTAAGACAACTTGCAGATGATGGAGGGGTGTCTGTCGTAGGATCAAACGAATCCGACCTGCAAGGACCCTTACAAGATACTTTGAACAATTTTTCAACCTGGGCCATTGGGCTAGGGATCGAATTCTCCACGGAGAAAACAGAGATGGTGGTTTTTTCTAGGAAGCATAGACCAGCAAAACCAAAGCTTCAACTTTTGGGTAAACCGATCACTCATGCTATGTCATTCAAGTATCTTGGGGTCTGGTACGACTCCAAATGTACTTGGGGGGCCCATATTAGGTATCTGAGAAAAAAATGTCAACAAAGAATAAACTTTCTCCGTACAATTACCGGCACCTGGTGGGGAGCCCATCCCGAAGATCTTATTATGTTGTATCGAACAACTATTCTCTCAGTGATGGAGTATGGCAGTTTCTGTTTTCAATCAGCTGCCAAAACACACCTCATTAAACTCGAGCGAATTCAGTATCTTTGTCTCCGTATTGCGTTGGGATGTATGCCCTCAACGCATACCATGAGCCTCGAGGTTTTGGCAGGCGTACTCCCACTAAAAGATCGCTTCAATTTATTATCTCTTCGGTTCCTCATCCGGTGTAAGGTTATGAATCCATTGGTGATCGGAGATTTTGAGCAGCTGATCGGGCTAAATTTTCATTCTGGATTCATGAGCTCATATCATGAATTCATCACCATGCAGGTTGATCCTTCTTCGTATATTCCCAACCGTGTTTGTTTTTCTGACTACATCAATTCCTCTGTACATTTTGATCAGTTCATGAAGGAGAAAATCCATGAAATTCCAGATTATCTTCGATCGAGGATCGCTCCTACGATCTTCAATGCAAAGTATGGGCGTGTCAATTGTGATAATATGTACTATACATATGGGTCCTCAATGATTGAGTCCACAGGATTTGGAGTGTTCAACGAAATTTTCAGCACCTCCCACAGTCTTCATAATCCTTGCTCAGTGTATATTGCTGAGTTGGCAGCAATTCACTGGGCGCTGGACAGCGTCGCCTCACGACCTGTAGAACACTATTACATTGTAACGGATAGTCTTAGCTCTGTCGAAGCTATCCGTTCAGTGAGGCCGGAAAAGTACTCGCCGTACTTCCTTGAGAGAATACGAGAAATTTTGAGTGCTTTATCCAGAATCTGTTATGTCATTACCTTTGTCTGGGTCCCTTCACATTGCTCCATTTCGGGTAATGAGAGGGCTGACTCATTGGCAAAGGTAGGTGCAATTGAAGGCGATATATATCAGCGTCAAATCGCCTTCAATGAATTTTATTCTTTAGTTCGTAAAAATACCATCGCTAACTGGCAACGCAAGTGGAACGAAGATGAATTGAGCCGGTGGTTCCACTCGATTATCCCTAAGGTTAGCCTCAAACCATGGTTCAAAAGTCTGGACTTGAGTCGGGACTTTATTCGGACCTTCTCCCGACTCATGTCCAATCACTGTTCTTTAGATGCGCTGCTTTTTCGTTTCAAGCTTGCCGACAGCAATCTCTGCATTTGTGGCCATGGTTACCACGACATCGAACACGTTGTTTGGTCGTGCGAGCTTGTCGCCAGATCGAATTTAGAAAACTCCCTTCGGGCCCGAGGAAGGCAGCCCAATGTGCCGGTGAGAGATGTGTTGGCTCGGTTAGACCTTGATTACATGTCCCAAATATATGTTTTCCTTAAAGATATCGATCTTCGAGTGTGATTGTTCTTACATCCTTTCCCCCCCCCCCCATTTTCCCCTCCTTTTCGTCCTTCGCGAGCTATCGGTTCCCTAACATTAGAATAAGTTAAATTGTTAATACATATTAGATGTGAGGATAATTTAAGAATTCAGTGTGATGTGTGAGTATGAATGTGAAAGTGAGTGTGAGTGTGAGTGTGAACATGGTTACAATCTCCTTACATCCCATCCTTTTCCTAAGGAAAATGTGTCACCCTTCTAAACTCGAGTCGACCGCGAGTAATCGGTTTCCTATTTCATTAACCGTAGAATTAAGAAAACATGTTAATAGTAAAAGTATAGTTGAGAGTTTGGCTTCTTTAAACCTATGTAACTGAGCCTGTACAAATAAACGAATTATAAAAAAAAAAAAAGTTAAAAATCCAACGGTCTGAGTATTCCACACTTTCGTTTGTATGGTTCCAGCCACGCATTTTCCTAGCCGTATTCCAAAGAGTGCTCATAGCGGTCTCCCTTGACAAACCATTGACGAACTTCCGCCAATATCCACGCTTTTTTGCTGTAATCAAACCTTTTAGTTTGGCTTCTAGAGCTTGGTACTTTCGAAACCATTCCACTAATCCAGTTTTCCTGAATTTTTTGAAAGCGGATGATTTTTCAAGGTAGACCTTTGAACACTCCTTGTCCCACCAAAGTGATGGAGGACGACGTCGGAAAGTGGTAGCCGGTATACGTTTCTTTTGAGCTTGAAGTGCGCTTTCGTAAATCAAACTCGATATAAAGTTATACTCTTCGAGTGGAGGAAGTTCATGCATTGAAACAATTGCTTCAGATATTATTTCCGCAAATGTTCTCCAGTCAATATTCTTCGTGAGATCATACGAAATATTGACTGACTCACGAGAATTTGATTCATTAGCGATCGATAAAATTATTGGTAGGTGATCACTACCGTGGGGATCTTGGATTACCTTCCACATGCAATCCAGGGATAACGAAGAAGAGCATAGAGATATGTCTAGCATGCTTGCCCGTGCAGGATTCAAAACTGTCAATTTGAAGTTGTCGCACAGATCATAAATCAAAGTGGCACGGTTGTCATCGTAGAGTGATCCCCATGCTGTTCCATGGGAGTTGAAATCACCTGAGATTAACCGCGGCTCCGGCATTGCCTCGATAGTATCAAAGAACTGAACTGAGAACTACCGTAGTTCTGGGAGGGATATATATCGAAGCAATGCAGAGGTCTTTGCCATTGATTTGTGTCTGGCAAGCGACAACTTCAATGCCTGTCATCGATGGGAGAGTGACTCTATAGAAGGAGTGACATTTTTTGATCCCCAATAGTACGCCACCAAACGAGTCATTTCGATCGAGGCGAATAATGTTGAAATCGTGGAAATTCAGCTCATCGGCTGAAGAAAGCCATTTTTCACAGAGAGAAAATACATCACAGTTAGAGCTGTGAACTAAAAATTTAAACTGATCTAGTTTAGGAATGATGCTTCTGCAATTCCACTGTATTACAGTGGTCAAATCCTTGACCTCTTGCACTGAATCAGGCATCGAGGGAAATGAACGCTGCCAAAAATACACATTTTTCTTTTAAAAATGTTCTCACAATCGGAAGCAAACATATGCTATGCTTTTAAGAGGGTCATTTATATTTAAAGCATTTAAAATGTTGTCCACCAGGTCAGAAAGCGCAAGCAAGCCACGTTTTGTCCAAAAACCAGTGTGGAAGTGTTATTTCTTCGAAGAGTATCGGATCCCTTTTCGTAAACGCTCAAAGTAATAATGTGTCCATGTATGGTGATCCTCGTTAATTATTTATATGGAAAAATGGACACTGATCAACTGATTAGAGGAGCCTATGCGCTATGGACAATGATTTTTTTCAAGTACGTAATCATTCAGAATGTTCCTTCAATCAACAGTTCAGAAGAAACGATTCCTCAGTGAGAGGTCTGATTTACGATACAAGACGGACTCGATTGTATACAGTTTCCAATTTTTTTCACTGTGATCAAACAACAAAAACAAAATTTTATGTTTTTATACATATATTTTATGTTTTTTTGATATAAAAAAAGAATTTAATTTTTACTTCATCCTCTCAAAGTATGAAAATATCTTTCTTATAAAAAAACTTACATATATGCGAAATTCTTTAGGAGGTGATAGAGGATCATATTTGAAAAATCCTCCTACGCATAGATTCGAGTTTCAACGATGACAGAGATATTGAATTTCTTTTTGTTCCGGCTCTACTTTAAAAGTACGCTACGTATGACGATTCTATTGCTTCCATTTGAAAGATTAGGTAATTTAGTACATATAAATTCATCTAAATCTAAGTTATTGGATTTGAACACCTTCTCGTATTAATTAATACGTCACACATCAAGTGATTTCATTACTCTGCTGAGCGTTCTAGCGCCCTATGTTATACAAGTACACCACGAGTGAGGCTCGATGTTGTACGCGAAAGAGTCAATGTGAAAAACATAAAAATTAGTGATTCATGTGATGTTATTATTTATTTTTTTCCCGAAAATCCACTATAAATTCCCGAAAATCTATCTGTATATATAAAAATGGAGTGATGTCTGTCTGTCTGTCTGATTCTTATAGACTCGGAAACTACTGAACCGATCGACACGAAAATTGGTATGTAGGGGTTTTTGGGGCCGGGGAAGGTTTTCGTGATATTTTTTAGACTCCTCCCCCCTCTCTAAGGGGTGGCTGCCATACAAATGAAACACAAATTTCTGCATTACTCGGAAATTAACCACGCAAACGAAACCAAAGTTGGCATGTGAAAGTTTTAGGGTGCAATAAATGTTTCTATGATAGTTAGACAGTCCTTCCCCCACTCAAAGGGGGGCTGCCATACAAATGAAACACAAATTTATGCATTACTCGAGAATTAATCAAGCAAATGAAACCAAATTTGGCATGTGGAGGTTTTAGGATGCAATAAATGTTTCTATGGTGATAAGATACTCCTTCCCCCTCTCTTAGAGGGGGCTGCCGTACAAATGAAACACAAATTTTTGCATTACCCGAGAATTAATCAAGCAAATTAAACCAAATTAGGCATATGGAAACTTTAGGGTGCAATTAATGTTTCTATGGTGGTTAGATACCCCTCCCCCCTCTCTAAGGGGTGGCTGCCATACAAATGAAACACAAATTTCTGCATTACTCGGAAATTAACCACGCAAACGAAACCAAAGTTGGCATGTGAAAGTTTTAGGGTGCAATAAATGTTTCTATGATAGTTAGACAGTCCTTCCCCCACTCAAAGGGGGGGCTGCCATACAAATGAAACACAAATTTATGCATTACTCGAGAATTAATCAAGCAAATGAAACCAAATTTGGCATGTGGAGGTTTTAGGATGCAATAAATGTTTCTATGGTGTTAAGATACTCCTTCCCCCTCTCTTAGAGGGGGCTGCCGTACAAATGAAACACAAATTTTTGCATTACCCGAGAATTAATCAAGCAAATTAAACCAAATTAGGCATATGGAAACTTTAGGGTGCAATTAATGTTTCTATGGTGGTTAGATACCCCTCCCCCCTCTTTTAGGGGTGGCTGCCATACAAATAAAACACAAATTTCTGCATTACTCGAGAATTAATCAAGTAAATGGGCGGGACGAAGTTTGCCGGGTTAGCTAGTCCACTATAAACTTGTTTCTCTCAACCAAAATAAAGCTCTCTAACTGCCCTATAATTTGTTCTTTGACACCCAACTTCTATCACTCTTAATTTCGCTGCAATATCGTTATAAACAATTGCTGGTGAGTCTTCAATCAAAGTCTTCAAAAATCACGATTTATACTCCACTGTACTTATAATAGCCAATTGAATTTAACCCTAACGTTGAAATATTATACGAGGTCTGTTCAAGAAGTATCGCGACTTTCGAATTTACGCGGGATACATATATTCAATTCTAGATTTATTTTTTGTGGCATTAGATGGGTACTCATGTCGCTCACTTATGCTGACAAGTACGACCATTTTGAATGTTCAGTTAATTTTTGACAACTGCTTTTCTTACACGTCTTTTGGTTCATCTTCGATTTTTGCGTTAAAGGATTTGTTAAATCAAATATTATTCTTTATCGCCTTTTTAAAAATCTTGGATGAGTTTCCTGATACCCTGTATATTTGTTGGAATCAGTTTCGAGTGATCTACTTTGAGCTAGTGAATAAATGTGAATACAGAGCGGACTCGATTATATACAGTTTCGGGTTTATTTTCACTGTATATAATCGAATCCTGTTTATAATATAGTCAAAAAAAAAATTTTCTTGGTCGTTTTTATGCATGCAGTTTTTGCTTTTTGAATATAAAAGAAGAATTTATTATTTTATTCATCCCCTTAAAGTCATGAAATACCTTTCTCATATAAAAAACCTGAACTCATTCGCGAAGTGATAGAAGATAGATAACTCACATATTTATTTATTTATTTACTATCACATCACCCGACTATAAGTCTTAATGAAGAAAACAGAACTAAACGTAGATTGGGAAAAGCCACCTTGAACAATAGTTAGGTAAGACTCGAAGCGGCAGAAAAACCCAATATCTTTTGAAAATAACATATAAAAAATCATGCAATAAAAATGACTAGCAGTTATAACAACAATATACTAAGTATACATATTAACAGTCACACGCAGAATAAACTAAAAGGGCAAGTAATTTCCACGACGATTATACTCCAACGCCATCTGACGAATAGGTTCATGAAGCCCATAATTAGTGCGGTGCGAATCAACCCGCAGTAAATATTGATTCCGTTGCGGCCGAAGAGGGCAGTACAGCTGAAGTCGCGACAAAACAGCAGGACAGTCAAAGCCTCCAGACAGTATTTTGTGGGCGGTTTTGGCAATAATATCTTTGCGTCTTTGCTCGAAAAGCTGTTCGAGGAGCTGTTCGAACAAGCAGACACAGTTCCTCATAAGGCTGCAAAGCATCAGGGTTTCTCCAATGTAGCATACGGCAAATTTTACGGATGAAGCAATTTTGTATTCTTTCTAGACGAATTATCAAATAGTCATAATAGAGTTCGATGAATTATAGCGTTGTCTGAACGACATCGGACTGTCCAAAACAACTCCAAGATCCGTGACGCTATCACTACGCTGGAGTAATGATCCATTAATGCAATAGGCTCCTTTTTGCGTAGAAGCTTTTTGGTAGAAGCTTTTTGGTAGAAGCTAATGGCAGTGCATTTTTGAATGCTGATTGACATGTACTTAAAGCTGCACCATTCCGCGAATAAATCGTTCAATTTTTGAAGTCTCAAACAATCTGTGGCGATCACAATAGGCAGATAAATTTTTACATCATCAGCATAACATAATCTTGTGCCATGAGGCAACAGACGAGTAATGTCATTGACGAACAACGAGAAAAGCAAAGGTCCTCAAAATCTACCTTGCGGAACTTCGGAACCATTCTGAAACCATCTCGATTAGGAGCAGCCCACTTTAACGGAAATTTTGCCATTACGTAAATACGAGCTCAGCCAGGAAAGCAAGCTAGATGAGACACCCAATTTGTTCAGCTTGGCTATCAAAATTCCATGGTCGACACGATCGAATGCTGCCTTAAGGTCCGTGTAAATGGCGTCGATCTGATAACCTTGCTCCATAACGCGTAAACACAGCGAAGTGAACTCCATGAACATATGTTTGAATTCAACAATGACAGAGTTTTAGAACTTTTTTGTTCGTTTCGGACTCTGTTGCCTAAAATTGGCGCTTCATTGAAAAGTACGCTACAGAAGACGATTCTGTTGCTTCCATTTGGAAGATGAGAAAATTTAGTACAGTATATTGTTATTGAACATCTAAATTAGTGGATTTAAATAATATTTCGGAAGTGAAGTTTTGAATACGTTATTTTTAATTTTATCCTCAAAATTCATATTGAACTTGATTGTTTCTATCAATTAACATAAAGCTTTCTAATCGCTTTACAATTTGTTCTTTAACACCCAACTTCTATCTATCTTAATTTCGCTGCAGTATCGATATAAACAATTCTAAAAATTCTAAAAATTTCAGCAAAATCACACTGTACATATAAAAGCCACTTAATTTTCACCTTAACGTTGAAAGGTAATATTTTTTCGTGAAATAAGCCATATTTGAAACATGAAATGTTTTTTCTCAAACCGTATATAATCGAATCCAAAATTGTATATAATCGAATCACATATAATCTAGTCTGTGTTTAATCAAATCTGTATATAATCGAGACTGTATATAATCGAGTCTGACCTATCTATCTATATATATAAAAATGGAGTGATGTCTGTCTGTCTGTCTGATTCTTATAGACTCGGAAACTACTGAACCGATCGACATGAAAATTGGTATGTAGGGGTTTTTGGGACCGGGGAAGGTTTTCGTGATATTTTGAGACTCCTCCCCCCTCTCTAAGGGGAGCTGCCATACAAATGAAACACAAATTTCTGCATTACTCGGAAATTAACCAAGCAAACGAAACAAAAGTTGGCATGTGAAAGTTTTAGGGTGCAATAAATGTTTCTATGATGGTTAGACAGTCCTTCCCCCACTCAAAGGGGGGGCTGCCATACAAATGAAACACAAATTTCAGCATTACTCGTGAATTAATCAAGCAAATGAAACCAAATTTGGCATGTGGAGGTTTTAGGATGCAATAAATGTTTCTATGGTGATAAGATACTCCTTCCCCCTCTCTTAGAGGGGGCTGCCATACAAATGAAACACAATTTTTTGCATTACTCGGAAATTAATCAATCAAACGAAACCAAAGTTGGCATGTGAAAGTTTTAGGGTGCAATAAATGTTTCTATGATGGTTAGACAGTCCTTCCCCCACTCAAAGGGGGGGCTGCCATACAAATGAAACACAAATTTCTGCATTACTCGAGAATTAATCAAGCAAATGAAACCAAATTTGGCATGTGGAGGTTTTAGGATGCAATAAATGTTTCTATGGTGTTAAGATACTCCTTCCCCCTCTCTTAGAGGGGGCTGCCGTACAAATGAAACACAAATTTTTGCATTACTCGAGAATTAATCAAGTAAATGGGCGGGACGAAGTTTGCCGGGTTAGCTAGTATATGAATAAATATTGAATAAACCCTTATAGGAAAATTATCAAAAACAATCAACGCAATTAAACCGAACATGCAAGTTTATCCACATCCAATTAGCCAAATGACATAACAAAATGAATTCCCGTGTTTTTCATACTCTGATGAATGTAACAAATTTCGTCAGTGGTACTTTGGAGGCGCTGCATTTTGCTTCCATATAGAAAGGGTCGGTTGGATCGCCTCGAAAGACAAAGAATATTTTCAACGCGGAAGCCATGTTATATAAATTCTACTGAATAAATAAACGTACCAAAAACATCGAACTTATTCGAACCGGCAATATAAAACTAGACATAAAACCTATTAATAACATATTGAGTCGCGAACAAGAGCACTGATCACTGAAGAGCCTCGTTGACCTCTCACCGAGTGTGAAGGTATTTTTCAGTGTCTCCGGAAGCTACCGCAAAAAACACCGCATTCCCAACCCGAATCCCCGAACGAAAAGCATTGAAACTAGAAGAAATACAAACCGGGAAAGCTTCTGACGCCCGAGCCACCCACCAACCATCCTCCCAACAAGTTGTTCCACTTTAGCAACGAGTTCCCGTGGCACCAAGTTCATATACGACGTGAGCTCCGCAGAAAATAAAACCTAAAGGAACCTCAGTTCCACTCCGTATCCTTTCCCAACAACAACAAAAAAATGGAAATCAAAGAAAAACTTCCATGTGCATGTGCATGTGCAGTTTACATACTCACACACACACGAACGCAAACACCAAGAACACGTACACCCGATTTTGCACTTTGATTGTGCAACGCGGAAGCAAACCATAAGAAAATGTGAATCCGCGCGAGCAAGGAAGCTGTGTGTGGGGTGACAAAAGCGCATACACGACCCAAGTTGGGATACACGGCAATCGGCACAATCGGTTCTCCGCCGCGGTGCAGAGATCTCGCAACCGAAGCGCCAACGGAATGACACACAGCGAAAGAGAGACGAAACGGCGAAAATTTACAGCAGGGAGACAAACAAAGAAATCAAAGACGGGAGAAAAAAAAAAGCAACAACAAACAACCAAACACAGAAAATCGCATGCAGCGGTGGTCGGCAGTCGGCTTCGGAACGAGAGAACGAGTATCGAAAAAGGCGTGGCTAATCGGCTCTATTAGTATAAGTGTCAATTGCGAACCAATACATGTGATGAGTTGTGGCTCACACGGTTTTTTATCGGTTACTTAGATTTTTTTCTGCTTCCTTTTTTCTTCTGTGGATATTTGGATTCTGCCGAACGGCGTGAGGTGAGTGCGAGGCAATCCAATTCTCTCGATTTTTTTTTCTGTGCTACTGTGAATAAAAACCGATCGGTGAGCGCGCGCGATTTCACCGTTGGGATGCGCTCTCGTGAGCACTCGCTTGCTCTCATGCTCGAAATAGCGCGCACGCGAGTGCACTTTGCAAATATGAAGGTGCACCGGTGTGAGAGAGTGACCAGCGCCTCTCTCTCTCCCTCTCTTTCGCCCATGCGGTGGCACACAGCATAATGTGATATCATAATAATGTATCGATGGGACATCTCACACCGTTCGCTCACTCGCTGCCTAACGGGGCGACTTTGTTTATTATTTTGTGCATCGAAGACTGTGGCCACTCACCAACACGCCAAGGATGCTCCCTCTCAGCGCAAAGCACCGCACACAGTAACACACACACAGTTGAGCCGTTGAATTGGGGAGAGCGATGTATTGGTGCGGCAACAATTCAACGACGTGATCAATCAAACTTTGGAGACGAATTGGCGAACACATCGACACAAGTCGACGAAACCATCCAAGTGTGTGCGACTAAATGTGCGAACGCGCGAGAAGGAGACCGAGCAACCGAGAGCGAGAGGGAGAGAGCAGGATGGGACACAAACCGGTGGTCAATGGGGGAATGCGCGCGTCGAAGCGAGACGGAGACATTGGGGAACAAGTGATATCGATAATAAAAATCACCTCGCGTATGTGTGTGCGCTCGCGAGGTCGTAGGAATTGATATTTGGCCCATGATGGATGGAGCCGCGCGGGGGGAGACCGGATGGAACACGGTCACGGGAACACTCCGGAGGAGAAAAAGCTGCCCCCGAGTGGAGTACATGGGTATGGGCGATTGTGTGGGCTCCAAGGGGCTAATGATTTGAGACGGAGTATATCCGTGATTCCGTTTGTCTAATTAGTGTGCGGAGAGATTCCGACAACCTGATGGAATATCCAGAAGACTTATTTTATTGACTGCGGGCATTTTTTTTTTGTCGGGGGGTGTTCTCTTACGCTGCAGCGATACGTTAGAGATGGAATTTGTTCCCCCAATTTGAACACTATCAGAGAACCACGAAGAAGAAGTACTTATAAATAGAAAAATGTTATAACAGAGAACTCGAAAATGAGTTCAGCTACCAATATTTCGTATCGAATCAGGATTTCATTGTACAGCGTGTTTTATTGATATATAGAACTTTTGTTATAAAAATAAAACACAGAAAGATGGCATTGGATGCCACGAATTTGGTTTTATTCGGAAAAAAATAATGCTTTTGCATTTCTATTTGAATATGTTCTCCGGTACCTTGGCTACCTCGTTTGACTCGGAGAAAATACAGTGACAAATAACCGCGGATCCTCTCAAACGTCGCAATATCAAGGAAGCATACATGTTAGAAAATGACATCCAATTTCCACATTTTCAAATCGAAATGAAATTACACAAATAACCATTTTTTTGATAACTCTGGCAACAGAGACAAGTTGGAATGAAAGCGTTAGAAACGAGGAGGTCTTCGGAAACTGTTTTCATGTCTCCAGAGATGACCGTAATCTTCACAAATCTCATTAAAAAATCGGAAGGCAGCGTCCTCATTGTTATTAATCTATATACAGCGCGAACTCGATTATATACAGATTTGATTTCTTTTCACTGTATATAATCGAATCCTGTATGTAATCGAGTAAAAATTTTTTTTTTATTTGTTTTTTTTTTTGCATGTATGTTTTGATTTTTGAAAATAAAAGAGGAATTTGATTTGATTCATCTCCTTAATGTCAGAAAACACCTTTTTCACATGAAAAAAAATAATTTATCCAGATTATCTCAGGAAGTGATAGACGATCATATTTGATGAAAACAATCCTGCTACGCATATGTTCGAATTTCAACAATGACAGAGTTATAGAACTTTTTTTTTTGTTTCGGACTCTGTTGCCTCAAACTAGCTCTACATTGGAAAGTACGCTACAGAAGACGAACCTGTTGTGTTCATTTGAAAGATGAGAAAATTTAGTATAGAATATAGTAGTGGAACATCTAGAAAAGTGGATTTTAATAACATTTTGCAAGTGAAAAACATAAAAGTTAATAATTTTTTCAATTTCTTCCTTAAAATTTATATTGAACGAGATTGTTTTTATCAATTAAATTCAAGCTGTTTAACCGCTCTACAATTTCTTCTTTGTCCCCCAACTTCTATCGTTCTTAATTTGGCTGCAATATCGATATAAACGATTATTGGTGAAAAGTCAAGCATAATCTTCAAAAATCACGATTTTTACCCCACTGTACGTGTAATAGCCACTTAAATTACACCTTAACGTTGAACGGTTACATTTCTTCTTGAAAAAAGTCATACTTGAAATATGAAAAAAATATATATATTTTTTCTAAACAGTATATAATCGAGTCCAAAATTGTATATAATCGAATCACATATAATCGAGTCTGTATATAAACGTGTCTGTATATAGTTGAGTCCGACCTGTACTTTTTGTCCAGAATTTTCGAAAAAACATATTTGAGAAAAAATAATTTTAATTTTCAGAATAATTTTGTTCCATTTAAACTTTTTTATTTGTTTGACATTTTTTTATTGAAAACTTGAATGGTTTCTTGCATTTAATTCTTTAAACAACAACTTTTGGGTCTTAAGTCTTATAGAGTTAAGATTTTTCAATAAACAATTGATAACTCAAACTCAAAATTTCAGAACACTTCTTACTAAAAAAGCTCAAGAACAACAAAATGTTGGTCACGTTAAGCCCAGCGTCGGTCCCTAGGGGCCGACGTTCAGCTTTTTTGTAGTAACAGTTACAAAATAATAAAATAAAAATATACATGGTTTGTTTTCGGATGTTTTACAAAATGAGACAACTAGACGAATTGCTAATTATTTTCTATCTATACAATAAGTATCTTTGGGAAGTGGGACCTACACTGATGTTGTGCAAACGCTCTTGATGTGCGCTGAATGGGCTGAACGTGTTAAACAATGAAATGTAGGAAATTATTTATGTTTTCATTTAACAATATCAAGCAAATTATTAAAAAAATATGACATTGGACGAATTTCATGCCAACTCGTCTCAGGAATTAGCAGCATCATCTCAGATAGCAGTGCAATATTGTAGACGTAAAGGCATGGGTCATTTTGGCAACTTTTCATATTTGAAATCTTCAAAAAAGAATTAGACTACTTTTCGAAAAGGGCCAAAAACTTTATCTTAATTTTTTACAAAAATTTATAACTCGAAGACTAGCCTAAAAAATTCTGGTCAAAGGATAAAAAAAATTTTATCATTTCATAAAAAATAGTTTTTTTTTATTTCGCTGAAAAACAAATATTTTAAAATTAAAGTTAATTTTTCTCAAAAACTATTTCAATAAATTCTCAAAAAAAAAATGTGAGTGGCCCTTATAATTTCCAACCACTTTGGCCACTTTTACAGGGAAAAAGTTATACTAACAACAACTTTTTCATGTTTTCTTAGAAAAAAATATAACTAATCCTAATGTTGTTTGAAGTCAAGATAGTGATATAGTGTATTCGACAAAGTTTTGGATCTTATTAAAATAGGAACATTTGTCGAAGACGTCAACTTTCTTTTTTTTACAGTTTCTGGAATATAAGGTATTTTTGTGTGAAAAAAAAACAATGTTTTACTCGTAACATTTTTGTGTGAAAATTCTTGCTTCTGACATGTTCTTGACATGTTTCTTAATAGAAAAAAAAATTCGGAACATGTAAATCTATATATATATATATATAAATGGAGTGATGTCTGTCTGTCTGTCTGATTCTTATAGACTCGGAAACTACTGAACCGATCGACATGAAAATTGGTATGTAGGGGTTTTTGGGGCCGGGGAAGGTTTTCGTGATATTTTGAGACCCCTCCCCCCTCTCTAAGGGGGGGCTGCCATACAAATGAAACACAAATTTCTGCATTACTCGGAAATTAACCAAGCAAACGAAACCAAAGTTGGCATGTGAAAGTTTTAGGGTGCAATAAATGTTTCTATGATGGTTAAACAGTCCTTCCCCCACTCAAAGGGGGGGCTGCCATACAAATGAAACACAAATTTCTGCATTACTCGAGAATTAATCAAGCAAATGAAATCAAATTTGGCATGTGGAGGTTTTAGGATGCAATAAATGTTTCTATGGTGTTAAGATACTCCTTCCCCCTCTCTTAGAGGGGGCTGCCGTACAAATGAAACACAAATTTTTGCATTACCCGAGAATTAATCAAGCAAATGAAACCAAATTTGGCATGTGGAGGTTTTAGGATGCAATGAATGTTTCTATGGTGGTCAGATACCCCTCCCCCCTCTCTTAGGGGTGGCTGCCATACAAATAAAACACAAATTTCTGCATTACTCGAGAATTAATCAAGTAAATGGGCGGGACGAAGTTTGCCGGGTTAGCTAGTTATACATAAAAATGTTACGAGCAGAGATGCCAACCTTCCTGATTTTTCAGGATTTCCCAGACTTTTTAGCACACTCCCTGATATCCTGACGAACGAAATGATCCTGATTTTTCCTGATTTTTGTACCCTTTACATTATTCGTAATACATATACTGGTTTCCATGCCAAAGTTTTCTGTCATGATAGTTCTCCGGTTCACACTTGCATATATCTCACATTAAGTTAAACTGCGTACTGAACCTTTTTTATCTCTATCTTTATTGAGGATAATGTGTATGTAGATGTACCCCAGAGTTATTAATGTAGGAATACGTTTCAGAGTGTAAAATTACTCAAGAGAAAATTTTTGAATCCACAGTAAATATAAAAAGATTTTATATGTAATTTGTTCGTTTGATTTTAAGTAGAATAAACTTTAATGATTTGGGCTATGGTGAATATAGCTATAACCGTACTAAATATCATAAAAATTAGGAAAAATTCAACAAGTCTTCCATGATATGCTTTCCTCATTAGTTGAGTAAAGATTTATCTCGAAGCATGGATGATGAATTCAGTGAAAAAATTTCTCTGCAATTGACTGTAGGGATGCTGCAGGTTTTTCGGAAAAAATATAAACGTTCAAAAAATCAGGCGAAACACTAGCATTTACGCTTATCCGAGCATTTATTTATACCATACTTATTAATTCTTTTACATATATGGTCTTCGCCCGAAGTATTATGAGCTGCTACCAAGCAACCTGTTTCTCACATGTATGGCTCGCAGCAGTTTCGACGAGGAAGCAAACTTGTTATGGGAGGATAGAATATTTAAGCTGTGTGACAGATGGCGAAACGAGGAGGCGATCTGGCGTAGCGGTAACATCCATACCTCTCACGCAGAGATCACGAGTTCAATTCTCACTCCCGACATTCTTCCAAAAATGGAAGTAAAAGTGACGAACCAGCCGAAATGTGTTGAAAATCACTATAATAAAGAAAAAAAAAGAAAAAAAAAAAAAGATTGTGAAACAGAACTATGGATAAAAACTTGAATTAAAATGCTTTGATTGAAAAGGATGTTTTTGTTTTCCCAAAAATTGACATTAACTTTTCGTACAACCCAATATGAGCTATCCTGATTTATCCTGAATTTTATTTTCATTTTCTCTGATTTTTTTTTAATTATAGTTGGCAACCCTGGAAAAAAAAAGAAAACATGAAAAAGTTGTTGTCAGAAAAAAACTTTTCCCCTGTAGAGGTGCCCATCTTCCGATGTATGGACGACTTGTCAGAAATTGTAAGGGTTATTTATATAATTTTTTTCAGAATCTTGAAAACACATGTTATGGAGAAAAAATAATTTTGATTTTCAAAACATTTTTCTTCAAAAGTTTGTTTGATATTTTTTAATGAAAAATCAAATAAATTCATACATTTCATTCTTTAAAACAATATTTTGTAGATATTATAGTTTTTAAAAAAAATTTCGAAAAAAGCGTTGGAAACACCCAATATTGCAAAATAAACAAATTTGAAAAAAAACCATTGCAATAAAATATTTTGAAAATCAAAATTTATTTTTCTCGAAAACATGTTTTTCTAAATTATGAAAAAATAGATATGAATAGGTCTTACAATCTCCAACAGGTCATTGACACATCGGAAGATGGGCACTTTCACAGAGAAAAAGTGTTTCGAACAACAACTGTTTCGTGTTTTTTTTTTAATTACTATATTTAATTCGTTTAATTCGTATTATTTTTATGTATTTTATGTATGAATTATCGCGATTTACATGCTCTGCTAACCTTTTTCTCTATTTAGAAACATGTCAAGAACATGTCAAACGGGAGAATTTACATACAAAAATGTTACGAGATACCCATATTTTTTCTTGTTTTTCCATACAAAATGCTGAATACTCTGGAAACTATGGAAGATAGAAAGATGACGTCTGCGACAAAATTTTATATTTAATAAGATCTAAAATTTTGACGAATATACTATTTCGCTATGTTGACTCTAAACAAAATTAAGATTGATTGTAATTAAAAAATCATTAAAAAAATGTCGTTAGAAAAACTTTTGACTTTGGATGACTTGTTGGAAATTGTAAGGGCTCTTCATATAAATGTTTTTGAGAATTAAAAAAAAAAATTAATAAAAATGATTTAAAACATTGAAATTTTTTTTTTCAGTGCAAGTTCTTTTCGAAAAAGCTTTTTTTATGATAATTTGAATAATTCCATACATTTCATTCGTTGACCAAAATTTTGTAGGTATTATATTGTTTGAGTTTGAGAAATGAATGAAGACAATAAATATGACATGTGTTACGGGGGTTTCGGAGGTTCTATTCAGCACGCGTTTTTACCTATGTATAGCGAGCTCAAAGCTGTATTTATTAAGAGAAACAATAATTAAACAAGAACTTTACATTATTAGGTTTTACCTACATTTGATCTCCTCGTTTTAAATTCAAAAGCACGACAGGATGATTCAATTATTTAACAATTTGGGAATTCAACTTTATTTTGGGTTCTATCTCTACTCCTTTTTTGTGATTAGCGAAGAATGTGTGGTACGAGAGAAGTTTTCAGAATGACAGTGATGACAGCTAGCTGTCAACGATTGTCTGGGTGCGTCATGGAGTGGCACCGTCCGGATGCGCAGGGTCAGATCAAGTCATCAGTGGCGTAGTTTGCTTCCCCCCAACATCCCCCGACCCGTAATGCTGGTCCAGGGTTTCCGAGGGTACAGCGTTACTTCTCAGCTCCACTGTCGACTGCTGGTTGTATGTCAAGAACGGCGACCTTCGTCACCGGCCGGCGCAGTATTCCTTCCGTCGTCTTCACCAGAACTTGCCTTGGCCCGTCCATCTCGCCCCTTCACTACTGATAGAACCCGTCCTCGCAGCTATCCGTTGCGGACCGATTCGTCGACGATGATAACTGGATCTCCTTCCGTCGGTCCCTTGGTTTCTTCAAACCATTTAGTGCGTCTGCAGATAGTTGGAAGGTATTCCCGTACCCAGCGTCGCCAAAATTGGTTGACCAGGTTCATCGTAAGCTTCCAATTAACCCTGAGGCACTCTGGACGATCTGAAATGGCCTGTGGAGGCTGAGCGGTCCCTTGAGAGCTCAGAAGCAGAAAGTGGTTGGGCGTCAGAGCTTCTTGGGTTTCTAATTCGAGGGAGACGAACGTCAGGGGCCGCAAATTCACTATCCCTTTGGCCTCGATCATCAGGGTGAGGAGTGTCTCGTCGTCTGGGTTCCTGTTTGAGTTTAGTGTAGCGAAGGCGACCTTGACCGATCTAACAAGCCGCTCCCACGATCCTCCCATGTGCGGGGCAGACGGTGGGTTGAAGACCCACTTAGTAACCGCATTAGTGAAGGTTGACGACAGGTGCTGATTCATATCTGCGACTTGCTGCTGGAGTTCACGGCTTGCTCCGATGAAGTTCGTGCCGTTGTCGCTCCTTATCTCCAAGGGTGATCCACGACGCACCAGGAATCGACGGATAGCCATCTTACACGACTCCGTGGACAGGGAATACACGACCTCTAGGTGAACAGCTCTGATGGTGAGGCATGTAAAGAGTGCCACCCATCGTTTGGCAAGCGATCGTCCAACTTTTACGATGATGGGGCCGAAATAATCAAGTCCGACGAAGGTGAATGGTCGAATATAGGGACTGAGCCTTGCCTCCGGGAGCGGACCTTCACGTGGACACGATGGTTTAGCTTTCGTAATTCTACACTGCATACAACGCTTCACCAAACTCCGCACGAGTGCACGAAGACAGGGCACGTAGAATCGCTGGCGAACTTCATTTGTGACCGTTTCGTGGTTTGCATGAAGGTAACGTCGGTGGAACCAGTCGAGTATCAGGTCTGTTATGCGGTGTTTCTTCGGAAGGATCACAGGGTATTTGGTGTCATACGGCACGAAGATTGCCCCGACGATGCGCGTATCGATTCGAAGCACTCCGAATTCGTCGATGAATGGAGATAACTTGAAGATTCGGCTGGTTCGCGCCAGTCTTAACCGGTGTCCGTTCTTCATTTTTGTCAGCACCTTTACTTCTTCATGAAACACGGAGCGCTGAGCTAGTCGCCAGAGAGCATTCTCGGCCCGAGCAAGTTCCTCGTTGCTGAAATGCGAAGTCGTTCGCGGTTCCTTTCGCCGTACTCGACGGCAGTTATCGACGAAGCGGAAGAGGTAGGCGATCGTGTGCTGAAGCCTCTCATACTTGGAGAATCGGCTCGAATCGATGACTCCTTCCTGCGAATCTGTCACGTGAACGAGACAAGGTCTCAGTTCCTCTTCGGTGAGATCAGGATCTGCTTGTTTAGGCCACATCTCCTCCGAACGTTTCAGGAATTCCGGCCCTCTGAACCAGCAACCGTCGGGCTTCAAGTTAGGTTTACTTCTCCACTTTGTACCGTCGTCTGCACTGTTGAGCCCCGATGGTACGTACCTCCACTCCTTGGGATTGGATTTCGCCAGGATCTCACCAATTCTACAGGCAACAAACTGCCTATACCGGCGGTGGTCGGAATGGATCCAGGAAAGGACGGTCTTCGAATCCGTCCAGACCTTCGTTCGCCATATGTCCTGGATGATTACCCTTCCGTGGATTAAGAAGTGAGAGAGAAGGCCTAACGGGTCGAACAACGACATCACGCAACGCAGGATATTTCGCTTCGTGGCAGTGATCGCTTCCACGTTGACATCGCTGGAGAACAGGAACATGTCGTTCTTTGCATTCCACTGCATTCCCAATACTCGCTCCATTTCGTTTCCGGTCCCTCCGACGATCTTTGCTGGAGTGCGATCAGTTTCCCCGACCCGTTCGAGGACCGCGGACGAGTTGGACAACCAGTTTCGGATGTCAAATCCGCCTTGTCGATGGACCAGTTTCACCTCTTCGACTACCTGACAAGCTTCTTCTTCGCTGTCGAAGCTCTGCAAATGATCGTCGACATAGTGGCGGCGTTGGATCGCTTCTGCTGCTTTCGGGTACTGCTCTGCGTGCTCAGCTGCATTCAGATTCTTTACGAATTGCGCCGAGCATGGTGAGCACGTCGACCCGAAAGTTGCCACATCGATGATGAAGGTTTTAAGTTGCTGCTCCGACTCTCCAAACCAGACAAACAGTTGACTGTAACGGTCCTCTTGTCGCATTTTTAGTTGGTGGAACATTTCCCTTATGTCGCCTACGATGACAATTCTTCGTTCCCGAAAGCCACATAGAACTTCCAGGAGTGGTACTACTAGATCCGGCCCCTTTAGCAGCATGCTATTGAGGGAGACTCCGTCCACCGTAGCTGCTGCATCCCACACTATACTGATCTTACTCGGCGTCTTCGGATTACGGACAATACCCACCGGAAGATACCACATCCGGCGTGGGTCTGCTGAACGTAGTTCGGCCTCCGTTGCTTCGTGGATATAGCCTTTCCTTTGATACTCCATTATCTGCTGGTCGAAATTTTCCATCACCTCGGGACTCTTCTTCAGTTGCCGTCCCAAGCACTGGAGCCGCCGTACTGCCATAGCGTAGCTTGCAGGAAACTCGACGTTATCGTATCGCCATAGCAGCCCAGTCTCGAACCCTCCTTCAGTCCGTTTCGTCGTTGCATTTAGTATGGCCCTGGCCCGCTTATCGTCCTCAGACTCGGGACTTGAGTCCGCAGATACGCCCGTGTTCTCCACCGTGAAGTGCTGCTTTACTAGCTCGTGCAGGTCGCTCTCCAAGTCACAGCCGCAGATGTGGAGATTGTAGCTGGGGTACGCAGTTCCTTTTGGTATCGCCCCGTAGATGGCCCAGCCGAGTCTTGTCTTAGCAGCAATCGGCTCACCCAGTTCACCCTCTCTTATTTGCTGCGTAGCGGTAAGGTTGGTGTGCTTTGCACCAATCAAAATACCTGGTGCTTCCGATTCGAAGTCCTGTATTGGCAACTTCTTCAAATGTCTGTAGCGTTCAGCGAGTTCCTTGTAGCGCAGCGTCTGCTTCGGTAGCGCAAGAGATTCGACGGTCCTAACGTCATCGAGTACGTAGCGCTTCTTCGCTCCAGTTACCGCAATCTCGATTTCCACTTGCATGGAATCTTCTTCGTCGCGAGTAATGTTTCCCGTCCACGTTAGACAAAGGCGCTTCTTCGGTCCTATAGCCTGCAGCGAATCAGCGAGACTCCTGTCCATGAGCGTAACCGACGACCCTTCATCGATGAACGCCAGTGTATTGATGGTCCGTTCCTTGTTGAAGAGCTTAACCGGTAGAATCCGGAACAAGGTTGAGTTTGCAGTACGATGAGCGTTA
Source organism: Toxorhynchites rutilus septentrionalis (assembly GCF_029784135.1). Taxonomy (NCBI): domain Eukaryota; kingdom Metazoa; phylum Arthropoda; class Insecta; order Diptera; family Culicidae; genus Toxorhynchites; species Toxorhynchites rutilus. The sequence continues at coordinate 302,714,860 of NC_073746.1, read as the reverse complement.
ACGCCTTCGTTCTGATTTTCCGGTGGCGTTGAACTAGCTTGTTGTGGCGTTTGCCTTGACGTTGGTGTAGAACTTGTCGCACTACCGTGCAAAAGTGGATGATGCCTCATTTGGCAACCCTGTACATCACAGCGAGCTTGAGAACGACATGGATTCCTTCCGTGCTTCCCGAGACATGTTCGACACAGGAAATTGGTGTGGACGACTTTCCAGCGATCCTCCCGGTTCATCTTCTTGAAGGTTTCACATTCCCTCACTTTGTGATCCGGTTTCCCACAGGTTAAGCAGATAACGGACGCGACAGCTTTCGATGACTCCGATCTTGGTTTCGGCGATTCCGTCGAACTTGTCGGAGAGAGATGCGCATTAACGAAACTTTTCACCTTCTCCTCTTTCTTCAGCTTCGTCCCCTTGATATCCACGTTTAGAGACACCTCTGCCGCTGCCGATACCAGGTTCGACATGTACCTGCCGAATACGCGCAAGTCAACCACCAGGAACTGACGTTTGAATGTGACCCACTCCAGCTTCAGATGTGCCGGCAGCTTGTCCACTAGCTCCTGCAGAAGCACTGGGTTTGACAGATGTGCAACTTGCGCTGCAGCCTCCGGATGGTCGCAAAAATTCTGTACTGCCATTCCGAAGGCAATAAGTGACTGCAGGTTCTCCGCTTTCGGTGCAAGAACATCCCGAATCTTCGAAAGCAGCGCGTTGATTATCTGCTCCGGTCGCCCGTACAGAAGCTGCAACGTCTGGATCACCTGCGGTACCGATGCGGGGAGCAGGAGTTGGCTGCGAACTGCTTCCAGTGCTGCACCTTTCAGGCACCGCTGAAGGCGGCCTAGGTTCTCCACATCACTATATCCACAGGCCTCTGTGGATGTGTTGAAGGCACTAAAAAACATAGGCCACTCCTCCGGATTTCCACTGAATACTGGGAGTTCTTTCGACATAACATGTCTCGCCGCCATTTGACGAGATGTGGGTGTATTTATTTCACCATTCATTCCCGGCATTTGCTGGTTCAATAAAGGCACTTGATAGTTTGGAAGAGGCACTTGCGAGACGTTTGGATTCATTGCTGGTAGCGAATAATTAACAGGGTACACCTGTGAGTATTGTTGGGGTACACTTGATGAGAGTAAGGGGTGTACGAAGGATTGATTTACATTCATTGGATTCCCTACCAGGTTTATTGGACCTACGCTACTATTCGTGTATTGAGGATATGAAGCTTGACCTACTGACACTATATTTCCTACGCTATTCGTTACCTGGTACGGTTGGTTTACGTTTCTACCCACCCGCGGGTAGCTTCCACATGGTATCACTGAGCTGATAGCTGTTGGTAAACATTGCGTAGAAATGGTGTAGCCAAGCGTCGGGTTGGCCCAGTTGGTTTTCGTCGTTGGCGTCGAAGAATCTGAAGTGGTCCTCTTCCGGACTGAAACTCGTGAAGGAAGCCCGAAGCTTGACACAGTTCGTGAGACGGATGATCATAATTCGTTTGCGTCGAACATACACCAGCGGACGTTGGTAGTTGATTGGTGGTGCCGGAAGTGGAGGTGGTGGAGGTGAATGACGGAATGGTTGAACTCGGTTGGACGAACTTGTTTCCCTTGGCAGCAGAGAATTGTGGAGCATTTTCGGAGTTAGTCGTAGAAATTGTTGTCGTGCTAGCTGAAGCAATATTTAGCTGATTCGTGCACGCAGTGACCTGATTTAGACGACTCATCCACTCTGTATTGCGGCCAACGTTTGCCGCTGCTCCACTGGTAGTTCCAACGGGTCCGGTTGATCCAACGCCACCGTCAGAAGAACCATTCAGTATGTCGAACTGAATTTTCAACGCCTCCTTCTCCAGTTCCAACTTCTTCCGTTCAAGCTGCTGTGCGAAATCCAGCTCCAATTCCTTCAGCAGATGTGCCTTCTGATCCGCCAGCAGCTTCAAGTTTAGACGGGCCCGTTCGTCGATCGGGTTACTTCCTCCTGCTACATCTCCGTTAGGTCTTGCTACCGGTGTCAATGTGGTTTCACGGTGGCGCGTACCGCAGCAATCTTGGCACTTCCAATGCTCTTCCTTCCTTTGCTCGTCGTATCCCGCACAGCTGTAGTGGATCCACTTCTCACACTGGTCGCACATGACCATGTCTTCGACGTTGTTTGCCTGCTCGCACAACGGGCAGTCGAAGAGGTCACTTTCCGGCATCCTGTGGCACTTATTCCCACTCGATAACCTCAAATCTTTGAGTTTTGTTACGGGGGTTTCGGAGGTTCTATTCAGCACGCGCTTTTACCAATGTATAGCGAGCTCAGTTTGCTTCCCCCCAACAACATGAATGAGACAATCATACATACAGCAAAACATATGGTGAGCTTTATTAAACGATTTAGTTACCATTTCCAACATCCGTACACAATAGAGACATTGTACGTAGCATACGTCACGCAATGGTCCCTCAGAAACTGTAGATGGCAATAAATAGGAAAATGAACAACAATGCCTGACCGATTATTGGATTAATGGTCTAGTTTTGTTCTATAACCTTCAAGACATCTAGTATCACATATGGAAACAGTGTCCGTGACGATTTTCGTTGCGATCACGACGTGGCAACGTAGTGTTTGATGCAGTGAACCAGTGTAGCGATAAACACGCATGTTTTGCAATTTTTGCACAAGTGCTACAAAATATGTTAAAAATAATGTGATGGTGTTCTGGATAGAGAATTTTATGCTGATTTAGAATTTGTATTCCGTTTTTAGTTTGAACATTTTTGAAGCTGTGAAATAAGTGTTTTAAGGTAAGTATATTTTCCACATTGAATTTATACAAAAGTAGACCTACAAAAAATCCTCCAAAAACCTCCAAAGCTTTTTATAGCGAAATGACTTTTCCTTTATGATTTCCGCCCGCAACCGACCGCTTTGCGAAAAAACGTGTTTTTTTATTTTTTTTTTTAAAAAAATAAAAAAACACCCCTCCCCTTGCACCCCCTTTTGGGTTTTGGGTAAAAAGAATATTGAAAACGTTTTCAGGAAGTTTGAAAACATATATTTAGACTCCCCACACGTGTTTTTCCGAAATTTTCAAATTTTACCGCCTCCCCCAGCCCTTGTTCTGGAGTTCATAACCGAAATGTTTCAAAAATAGATTTAGCACCTTCGATAAGCCCCGTACACCAAATTTCAAAGCATTTCCATTCATTTTTCTATTTAATGCCACCTAGAATTTCTGAGGGACCACTGTGCGTCAGGTCAATTCACGAATATTGTAGAATTGTAGGCTCCCCCCTTATTGACATCATATCACAACGAGTGGACTCGAAAATTAGATAAAAAAATATTAGGAAGCTTAAATATTTACGCACCCATTGCTTATCTCAGAAATTCACTTCATTCACTTCACTTCATTCACTTCACTTCATTCACAATTCATTTTCACCATAGATTACAGAAGAACAAATTACGCCAACTATAGTCCTATCAATCGTATGATAAACCTTTGTGACGAACAACGAACAATGCTTAAATACTACAGGAAAACATGTTGTAGTGCGGTTGCTTTTTGTGCGATTTCTCATTTGTGTGACTGTTTAGGTGCGATATTATTATTCGTGCGATTAGTTTGTGTGATTCAAGACCCGATGTCATAATAAAATCGCACAAAAAGGGTCGCACAAACGAGGAATCACGCGAAAAGGGACCGCACAAAAACAGGTTTGCCTGTACCTTAATAGAATAAGATACAGAGTCCTCCCTGTATTATACATGCCCGAAAAAGACTATATTTTCATATGGATATAGCTGGTCAAAGCCAGCAAACCTTTTGCAGGCAACTCTTGCAATAATCATTTGCATATTCCGAATGCCAGTTTTTATCGAACGCCGATCATTCAAGCTCTATTTTTCGTTCATTTTACGAAGTGCCATCGCAAATTGAGTAAAACGAGATCACCTGGTAAGTCGGCCTATTTTACACATTGGATCTTAGAAAACTGACCTCTGATTTAATCTGTTCCACAGGGAACTACTTACCGAGCTTCACTGTAGAGCAACAGTAAATCACAAAACCTAGTAAGGTGCCTGGGAATGCTGCGGCCGGAGAAAAAAAACTCGGTTTATGTTCCAATTCGCTTTTCTTCTGCATACGCTCTGTTGAAATAATCGTAAAACTCGTCTGGAAACGAGCCTAGCGGTAGCCACCGAAATGTGCTCCATTTGAACTCTGCACCCATAGGCCACCTCCAGGTAGGAATAGTTTCATGAAACGGAAAAATAAACCTGAGAAATATTTCTCTAGAAATAAAAACAATAAAATGAAATACAAAATATTTGAAAATATTACTAACATAACCATATATTCTTGTACTAACGGTTTCAACGCACGATTCGAACAATTCCATTTTGACTTTGCCCCGACGATTTTTTTCCGTGCATCATCCGCCACTAAATAGGCCACCCGAAATTGGCCCACAACAACCGGGTGTGTTGGGCCACTGGTTGCCCAATCGGTCAGTAGTCATCGTGGGGATCGCCTAACAAGAAGATGTTGGATACTATCCGCGCCGGCTGTGGCGTGCTGCTGCTGGCAGGACTGGTCGATTCGTTCTACCCGCTGGCGGATCCCGAATACTATGACAGTGGGGATCGATTCGATCCGGATGGGTTTGAGCTGCAACCGTACGAGAGTGCCGGCCACTATCAGTAAGTAGCACCGCACCACAGATAAGATCGCATAAGCTAATCAGTGGTTCTTATTTCCGCCACAGCTACCTCCCACCGCGTCCTCCTCCGCGGCTGAAACTCGTGAAGAAATGGGCTCCACCGAAGGCGTCCTCGCCCCTGCAGGCCGTCCAGAAGGTTTTCGTTAGCAAACCACCGGCGGCTGTCGGCAGTCCGGCGATGACCGATGCGCTCGGGGCGGTCATTTTGGCTGTGGTTGCCCAGGCGGTGGGGACACTGTTCCTGCTGCTGCTGGGCAAGCTAATGGTGGGGATGAAGGCGGTACTGGCGACCAATGCCGCCACGCTCGGACTGAAACTGTGGAAGCACCTGAAGAAGGCGAAAAAGAAGAAGCTTAAGAAAAAGGTTGTTGGATGGCACAAACCTCCTAAGATTCATAAGAAAAAGAAAAAGCCACCTAAGGACCATGGGCATAAACAGTCTCAGGATAATCATGTTAGGCTGGAATTAAGTACAAAGCAGCTGAAAAAGCTTATCAAGTTGTTAAAAAAGAATAAAAAGAAGAAAAATGCTTAAGTTAATGAAATTGATTTGCTATTCATTTTATTCGAAATTCAAAATATTTCTATTTCCATTCTAAGGTCTGTTGTAACTTTTAAAACTTATAATCGTTGCTGCCATAGAAGCTGATCGTAATGATTCTTGGTATGCATGTGAAGAATTCTGATATCTAATTTTTTGTAGAGATCGGAGGGTGTGTTCAATCAGTAGAAACAATATTTCGAGAAATATTAGGTTCGCGAAGAAGAAATCCATTTTTTTCGTGAAATTCAAAACATTATCTAAGATGTTTCGGACTGTCCGATTTGGATCTAATGTGCTCCGTTTTGTTGAGTAACTGATAATTCAATAAATAATGATCGCAACGCTAATCAGAAGGCAGTTCTGTAAAATCAAAAAATTTATGTACAAGATTATTTTTTTGGTTTGACAAGAAAAATATGTCATTTTGCATTTATTGCAGTAATTTCCAATGTTGGCAGAGATTTGTTTAACCAATACCTCCATCTATACTTCACGAACAAAACCGGATCTAGCTCATCGTGGTCCCCGCGAGGTTGTTGGCATAACTCGATTCACGAGCTGATCGAGCGGCGGGGTTGCCATAGAGAAAGCTGTGTTTTTGGTCTAGAAAAATCTTTTTATCTTAGTTATGTCGCAGAAATTCATTAGACAAATTTTGAAGCATAATCTTAGTTTTAGTATCATTGATTGGTAAATTTATTATGAATTCGAAGATATTATTGGTATACATGTAGAACCAGAACAGTAGTAAACATATAATGGTTCATTGAGGTATAATGAAAGTTTACAAAGTTATTAGGGCATTCTGTGTTTCATTGCGCTATATAAGTCGCTTCGTTATGATATATTTCTGGTACAAACAACAATGTAGTGGTGGTAATGGATAAATCATAATATAGCTTTCAAGCTATAAGTTTAGGAAACGGACAGGTTCTGGTAAAATTTCCTTATTCTTAATGTTTTTCAAATTTTGATTTTTCTACTGATCTCGCCCAGTTCGGTTTCTGTTTCTACAGCATCAACACCGATTTTGATATCCTTTGACTTCCTGAGCAGCAGTTCAAAATCTCCAAAATTCTTCGGACGATGGATTTCATTTTCTAGTCGAGAAATTTGAAAAAAAATCAATAAAAAATTCTTCATATATCTGAAGCTTAGGCATTCAAGGATATACCATAGAAAGGAATTTCCGAAAATCTTACTATTTACCGAGTTATAGCCATATTAGTCATGCGGTATCTAACGTGAAACAGCCATAACAATGAACTTCAAACACGTTTTTCTCGAAATTAGTTTTTTTTTCAAACTGGCGTACGTTTTAATATATCTCAAGTTCTACTATTTATATGAATGCAATCTGCATGCATCTCTCTATCACATGAACCAAAATCTTTTTTTTTAATTTCACTATTTAATTTTTTAGAAAATCGAGAAACGTAAAAAAACGTTTTAAACAGCATTTTTACTGATCCAGAGGCTGTTCTACTTTTTTGATTCAGATTAATTACCAGAAGGGCTGAAATCGTATACGCCATGGCACAACTTTTTTTTGAACCCCATCACTTCATCAGCTTGTAACTATTCTAGTTATGGATATTTTTTCTCCGTTCATTTTTTGTTTCATTGTTAAAAGATAGATGAACAAATAATAATATAATGGATAGTAAAAATATTCCTTGTTTTATTTTTACGGAGTTCGCAAAAACGTTCGAAATTCGTGTCTCTACAATACCCCCTTCTACAGGTTGATCTGCTGATGTCGTTGTACTTTCGACGAGCTGAAAATCTAATAGCAAAAATCCGACGTGCCGGAGTAACGTTTTTCATAGGGCCTTGGTTACCGATGCGCAAACGTTACACGACGAAATGAAATTTTCCATATCTTGGTTCACACGGGGTCAGTTGACATGGCTCCTCATTACTGCCTTCATCCGCCCTTGAATGTATGAGTGTCCTTTGTGAAGCGGCTTGCTGATATTTCTTCGGTACAACAATTTGACCAGCTATCATTAGGCAACCTCGCACAAGAGAAAGACTTTCCCTGCGCGCGTAGAAAGGATGGACTTCCTGAAGCAGCTTGTCCGGTTTAGTAGCTCAAAGGTGTTCGAAAGTTATTGGCAGTACAGGCTGCATCCACGGTAGCAGACATGTATTCTTCCCCCTAGACCGAAGCAATAACGAAATGTTCATCAGGTTTCGCTCAAAGATCGACAAGCTACGAACCTGCGTAACTAGGTGCATGATTTCGATATCGTTTAACAGCAGTACGAGGGCCAGTAATGAATCGGGCCGAATTTCTTGTTGCCGATGAACCCGAGGTAGTAAATCTCTGGCTAGAAAAACGAGCATTTTCCAATGCGCGATAGCTACGTCGAGGGTCTGACCAGCAAACTGTTAAGCAGTTGACAATGAGCGTTGATCTGAGATACTCTTTGGATACTCTTTTTCGACCGGTACATGTAAATAAGCATCCGAAAGATCAAAAATTAGTTTTGCGGAATTTTCTTAAGAAGATGTTGGAGAGGATGTTGATTGTTCAGGAATAGCTCTACTTAAGCCAGTAGAATAGTCAGCGCAAGCTCTTACCTTTGGAGGTCAAATTGTTTCAGCTCAGCCTATACAATAGAATTCTGCGATGAGCGGTAACGACTAGTCTGAAGCAGAGCGGAAATTTTGAGGAACATGGCTAGCTCGAAAAGGATTTTCTACTGCCTCATCATTATTTCGATGAACATTTTCTTCAAATCATCATCCATTGTGAACGCGATAGTGTAGGGTAAATGATCTTGGTTTGTCCGATTTAGGGTGTTTTTACGCAATTAGTAAATGCAAATCAATTTTTCTTCATGAAATTCACACATAATCGATACGAGTTTGGGTTTGTTGAAAAGACTCAAGTCTGTTGTTGCTAATTCTACCATAAGGCGTTGAAATTATTCGAATTTTTATGTTTTTCAACGATTTTCCTCAAAGAGAAATTATGATCATGGTTTGTCCAAAAAATTATCATGGTTTGTCCGGTTTTAGAAATCGCCATTTTTGAATGAAAAAATTCAAATTTTCAAGTACATGTTGCATTTATCATTGTTTGAGTTTACTGTCATCATATTGATCCATTTATAATTTTGGCTTTCTTCAGAATATTGCCTTTTCTAGGGTATTTTAAAAGTATTCACCTCAACACACTCAACCCAGAGAATCTTTATTTCTGCTAGGCACAAAGGACACCATAAACAAACTGCAGCGCGCCAAGTGGTTTCCATGGAAATCATGTGGACAAAACAACATTAGTGAATCGGACAACTCATGATCAGAATTAAGTCATCGAAATGCACTAATTACAAGGTTTAGCTATGTAAATCTGATGCAAATGGTGTGCGAGCATGATGGTTACAATATTTGTAAGTGTTATAATCCAGAAAAGGTCTGAATACGTGCCAAATAATCATCTGGTGATTGATATAAAGTTACCTCAAATGAGGGGCGCATTGACACCAATAGAAGGTGAATTTTATAATCCTTTAAAACATGTGAAGCCGTAAAAATATACTATAAAACTACTGTAAATCACGGAGAAGACAATTTTATTTATATGCTTTGAATCAGAGCGTTCAAAAAAGTGGACAAACCATAATCATATTATCAACTGGACAAACCAAAATCATTTACCTTATAGCAGAGTGGATTCCGTTTTCGTAGAGTTCGGTCACAATTCTCGTCATAAAAAGGTTTCGTAGTTGGATGAATGCAACACAATTTGAAAATGAAAATGAACCGACGAGGGACTCAACATGTTAATGAGCTTCATTGCAACATTATACATCACCAGAGGTATTCGGTTGAATGACTATTGCGTGGATTATCTCATACACACAGTTAGGTTAGTGGAGAAAATACACCCTGAGGAAATCGATAGTCTAATTTTCTCGGAAACTCCAAGTCCTCCTACTGATCAACTTCTCATCCGTATTCTGAAATTCGATCGAGTCAGAACTACCCGAACAGATCGCCGTTGGATTGAAGTCCAATTGAGTTGTGCAAATGTGATAACCTCGCTACGCTTTTAAAACACAAAAAATATAAATGAAAATTAACTCTCCCGTATCAAATATGTGTTCTATGTTACACATCCTCTGCAAGGTGGGGAAAATCTTGTGTCTGATAATGATTTTATATCACGGAAAAAGTTTTGGCGGGAATGTTAGTTGGTGAGATTACCGTCAGCACTATGTCTTTAAGGTATTTGAATACTTTAAACAACTTCTACACAACTCGATTTGACTTGAATGGAACGGAATGGAAAATTGTGATACGTTCGGGTTAAAAGCTTTATTTTTTTATACATTTCACATTTTCACATTTTTTCTATATACATACATTGAATTGAAAAAAATGTCGGCGGTCATCTTCTATAGCACTCCATTCGTCTGTGTGTCATAGTTCCCATCCCCAAGGGTCCGTTAGATCTTCATCAAAGAATGGACCATCATCATACTCGGGTTCGGGAAGATACGACGTGAAATGCTTGATTGCACTGATATTTCTGAATAGCTTCGCCACTTTATGGATGTTTAGCGTGCAAACTGTTAACGGAGCTTTTTGGATAAGAAATGATGTGTTCCGATCCAGTTGCGAACTAAGACTATTGTTTCTTTATTAAAATTTCAGGATAGTGTTCAATACAATTGGGAAAGGGAAAATAATTAGTGTATTATTTTTCATCTCGTCGATGGGATGCTGTGAGTGTAGCGTCAATAAATGATGCGATGATGCCACAGATGCTTCAATTGCCAAATCGATTAACTCCATAAAACAATATGTTGAGAAAAATGATAAAATATTATATGTTATTTTATTATTTATTATTCAATGGCTAAAAAGATTTTGTTATTTAGTGGTGTTAATACTTATTATTAAAGAAATTTGGGTAAGGTTAATGAATAAACTCAACGAGAAGACGAAGCTAGCCTTTCTTATGATGTTTCCCTTCGTACTGTTGATAAAAATTGATTTATTTAGAATCTGGAATCACAAAACCGGTTGTATTTCGGGATTGGTTAAAGATACAAAACATGTTCTAGTATCAGAATACAGATAATTTATTGTTCTTTCATAAAAAAAAATATTCAAAAAAATACTGTTATACACCTTGAAAACGTGTACGTTATATCGAAGTTCCGAAGTTAATAATCTTTCTAATTTTAGCACCAATAGAAGAAATTGCCTCTCTCCATGTTTGTTTCCCTGGAGTAATAGAAGGATCAAGTTGAATAAATAATTTTATTTCATTAACACATTAGGGACCGCACGTTTAGGGGCAAACTTGAAAGGCTCATTTATTCGGATTCCACGAATCAGATCGTTTCCATCGATGTGGATGAGACGAAGGCGAGCCATCGGTAGGCCTTGTTAGATTCATGGCAAACCAAAGATTTAACCGTCAAGTGAAGAAAACACGTGTTATTTCATGATCCATCTGTAACAGACGGAACGCGAAACGCGAGAAATCTCGTGAGCGGTCCGCAATGTGTTAAGATGAAAAATTTGTTTAATTTTTAATACTATTTTCTTACAATTCCAATTATAATATATTGTTTTTTTTTGTATTCTTTTGTATCTTTATTGAACCTTTCTCAGGAACTATAATTCGTTCATTTTTCACAGGTTTTAAGGAGCCAAACTCTTAACTATATATTTATACTAATATGTTTAGAAAATGTTTCATTAATTGTATGGTTAGTAAGGTAAGAAACCGATGACATATGGATATTATTAGCATTAAAAACTGATCAAATTTTATGAATGCTCCAAATTATTCTTTATTCCTTTCTTTCTTCTTTAATTATTTTGCTTTTCAATAATTCAAACAGTTACATTCCAATCAACTTTTTAATTTTTCATTTATGGATTCTATTATTAATTAGTATTTATTAATTTATCAATATTAAGAGGATTACCCAGGGGGTCTTCGTAGCCACTTGGTTACGCGTTCGCTTACTAAGCGATCGACCGTGAGTTCGAACTCTGGGCCCTCAATTGAGCATCTTTGTGTTATTATAGAATAACTACGTCCACGCAACCATCATCAGCGATGGAGATCGATCCACGGTCGAAATAAGATCGATTCGTCCATACAACTGCTCTGCTCTGCAAGAAACATCGGGCTGCTGTTCTAAAAAATAACCCAACAATGATCAATATCAACTGTCTCCGCTGTCCGGTCTGCTGAACAATGGAAGAACAGATAGAATACCCTTACGCCTAAATGGCTACTACAGTGTAATTCACCATAATGTAATGGAACAGAAAACTTAACACCTAAATGGCTACTACAAACTTCTGTGTAATTTACAATTTATAGAAACATAAACATATGTACACGTACACGATTAAAACCCGGTTCTGTTACAGCTAAAATGCAAATGAGCCTAATAAATAAATAAATGGGATAAAAAAAAGAGGATTATCTACATTTAGGAATATTTTGTACGGGTGGTGATGAACACAACAAAATAAAGACAGCTTAAATCGGTGGAACAATTCTCGCGTTTTGCGCTTAGAAACGCAATTGACATTTTTATTTATATGAATGATTAGATTCTTGTGGATATGTTGAGTTAGTTTTAATACTGGTAGAGCAAGAGTGAGCCTTTTCCTGAAGAAAATATATCACCCTATCATCCTCGAGTCAACAGCGAGCTATCGATTTCCCATACAATTAACCGTAGGATGAGTAAACATGTAAATATAAATAAGATATTGAAAATACGAGCGAAGACGTTCAGGACAGTTCGAAATAATCCTGGGAGCTCTGTACGTAATTTCCGGACGTAATTTCGCTGATTGTATGGGAAATCGATAGCTAACTGATGACACGAGGATGATAGGGTGGTATATTTTCTTCAGGAAAAGGTTTACTCTTGCTTGACCAGTGTTAAAACTAATTCAATATATCTACAAGAATCTAATTATTCATATAAACGCGAGACGCGAGAACGGTTCCACCGATTTAAGCTGTCTTTATTTTGTTGTGTTCATCCCTACCCGTACAAGATATTCCAAAATGTAGGTAATCCTCCCATAATCATTGGTGATCGACTTCTCATCCTTATCTTCAGTGTCAAATGTTTCACTTTGAATAAAATCTGCTTCATCTCCACACGATAGTTCAGAATTTATTGCATCTGATTCTACAGTACATGGAAGCACTCTTCACTTATGTTCGTTTACTTTTCGAATAACTCATTTTTATTCAACATTTACTTCCTGCATTCAGGCTTTAAAGGAAATAAAATAAACAACTTGTTTGAACAAGTTTTACTGCACAAAAATTCGAAATACAATTACTACTTTAGATTTTTGAGAAACTGCAACTCATCAATACGCCCAAAGTGACAATTTATCACGTAGGGGAAAAGGGGGGAATTTGGACCACCTAAGCAAATCGCCTAATATTTCCAAACCAATACGGTCTAAATAAAAAATGTCATATTGTATACTGAGCTACACTTTTTTTCTCTCAATAAATAATGTTTAATCATTATATAAAGCTTCAATCCACAAAATATATCATAAAATAAAAGAGATGATTTTTGGACATTCAAATTTGATACGGGGTGATTTGGTTCAGTGTGTGTTTCATCGAAAAAAAACATACTTATGTTCATGTAAAGTATTTTGGGATAATGTTACAATCACTAACAATGTATTTGGGATCGATACCAGGTGTCTTGGGCAGATTCCAGACCAGAACAATTGGACTGAGACCATCTCGAATTCTGTATCGATCTTTTCACTATTGTTCGAGCATTTTCAAACACTTTCGATGCTTGGTCAAATAAAATCCGTTCTTGATGGCCTGCGTTGCTCTTTCAAACTCCTCTTTCTTCCATCGTTGTCTGTCCATCCTCTTTTTGTAATTCAGCGGCATCTGGAATCAATTAGACAAAGAAAAGTGTCAAACCTGTAGGACCAATTCACCCCACAGAAACGTGTCCAGGTCACCCCACACAACATGCAAAAATTCAAATGCAATTAATTTCATTTATTGTTATCAAACTTACAGTTTCGCTACATCAAATTGTTCCTCTTCTGTAGGCGAACAGAACTTTATTGCACAGTACACGAAAAGTTTGTTTAATTAGCGGGAAAAACCATAAAACCACTATCGGAAAACTCACATTTTTGACGATCAAAGTGCTTGCTGTGTTCATGCTACCGTTTTCCTCTACTTGTGAAGTTTTGCCAAAGTTTTTTTTACTTTAGGTACATACGGTTCAACAATAGACGGAAATGATATTATAAAAACATCAAGTTGAGCCGTAATTTTTGAGATAAAGGGGTGTGTTACGGGAGAATGTTGCTGACTGGCGGACTCGGTGAATTGAAAAGGTTTCTTTCCGACTGTATGCTCCGACCGACCACTTATGCGAAAACTTTCCTCCACTTCGGATCAAAAAAAGAAAGACGAATTTCAACTGTGCACTTCACTCGTTGATGGGTTTTATTGGAATGAACCTTTTGTGGTGATTGTCCAAGGTTATTTATGACAGTAATCATTTCTGTTCGATGTTTTTGTGTGACGTTTGCGTTTTATGTGATGGTTGCGTTTTATGTGAGGGTTGCGTTTCATAAAAGGTAAGTAAATAGAGGTAAGTACAATTCGTGAGTTATTTGAGTATGATTTCTTTTTCGTGTTTAATTAATTTTTCATTTTTTATTTTCAGGATCTGGAGCTGTTCTCAACATGCCGGCCGCCGTTGAAACAGTCTGTTTCAACCAACAACCACGTCGCCAGTTGACGTTGCTGCTGAGCTGTCTTCCTCGTCGCCGGAGTCGATTGGAAGAACCGCGATCTCCGTGACCGCTCGCTTGTAGTCCTTTGATGCCGTCCTGACTACCACTACTCGGACTCGACCGTCTGGACCGGGGATGGTTTCGATTATGCGTCCGAGAGGCCATTGTAGCGGAGGGCAGTTCTCTTGCTTCAGTAGTACCAGTTGACCCTTGCGAACGTCCACCGCCGGGCGTCTCCACTTGCTACGCTGGTGTAGCTGGCTCACGTAGTCCCGAGACCAGCAACGCCACAAATCCTGGACCGAGCGTTGCATGTCCTGCAAACGGGTGATGCGATTAGGGGACTGGGGAAGCAGGTCAGGCTCAGGTATAGAGACAAGAGGCTCTCCAATTAGAAAGTGCCCTGGGGTCAGAGCAGAAAGGTCGTCAGGAGAATCAGAAATAGGAACGAGTGGACGGGAGTTTAAGACTGATTCTACTTGAGCTACAACCGTTAGGAGCTGATCCATTGTGAAAGCCTTTTGTCCCATGATGCGACGAAAATGATACTTAAACGATTTCACTCCTGCTTCCCATATGCCACCGAAATGCGGAGAGCGTGCAGGAATGAAACGGAAGGTGATGCCATTTCCTGCACAGTAGTTTCCCCATTTCGTTGACTGAAATTGCTGCAGGTACTCCTTTCGTAGTATCCGTAGTTCACGATCCGCACCGACGAAAGCGGTCGCATTGTCACAATGCAACTCAAGAACCCGACCGCGCTTGGCAATGAAACGTTTGACGGCGTTTATGCACGCGGCGGACGACAGGTCGGCGACGACCTTAAGATGCACGGCCTTCACCACCATACAGACGAACAACGCGATATATACCTTAACCGACGAACCTTTCCCAATTAGCGGACGAACGAGGAATGGCCCACAGTAATCCATCCCGGAGTACGTAAAAGCTCTAGCTGGCCTGAGGCGAACTGATGGTAAAGGTGCCATAATTTGGTTGGATGTTGTAGGATTGCACCGAAAACAGGTGATGCATTGTCGGACAACCTTACGAGCCAAGTCTCGACCCCGGAGCGGCCAGAATCGTTGACGGACTGTAGCGAGCAACAGCGACGGTCCACCGTGAAGTGTCTGTAGGTGAATGGACTTGGCAATGAGAAAGCTCAAGGTGTGCCTTGCTGGAAGCAGAATCGGATGACAAGTATCAAATGGTGCGTTTAAGTTTTTCAGCCTTCCATCAATCCGAAGGAGTCCAAATTCATCCATAAATATATTGAGGTTTTTCAGCGGTGATTTTGGTGCGAGCCTGGCAGCGTTCTCGGACTGCTTTTGACGGTAGGAATGAACTTCCGTTGGGAATTCCTGGTGCTGAGCAAGGCGAATCAACGCCTTCAGTGCGTAGTCAAATTCCTCGGGTGACAGCGGGGACAACACGCGTTGGGTTTTCGGAAGCTTGCAGTTGTTTCGAAAGCGGAAGCAGTAGGCGACGAAGCGTGTCAGCTTGGCTAACTCTGAGAACTCGCTGAAGATAGTTGTTTTGTCTTGCAGTAGGTGGAGGGAAACCAACGGGCGCATCTCCTCCTCCAAGTCCGACTTGATCGGTATTGAAACCACACACTTTGGCCAAAGCTTGACGGGGGAGGTTAGATACTGTGGACCATGCCACCACAGACTGTCGTTGATGATCTGGCTCGCAAGCACTCCTCGGGAGATATGGTCGGCAGGATTCAGATCAGTCGGTACATGCATCCACTGTGAATCCTTTGTTAATCGTTGAATCTCTGCGACCCGATTTGATACAAAAACTTTCCAGGAATTCGATCTGGATTTGATCCAGTGAAGTGCGACTGTAGAGTCAGTCCAAAACGTGACTGGTCCAGTGATGTCGGTGTTAGTCAAGAGGTTATGTACCAGTTGACTCCCGAGGAGAGCTGCACATAGCTCTAAGCGCGGAATTGATTGTCCACGAAGAGGAGCGACACGAGATTTCGACGTTAGTAAATGTGAATGGAGCTGGCCCAACTCGTCCTTTGATACGATGTAGACGCAGCATCCGTAACCCTTCTGCGAAGCATCGCAAAAGCAGTGGAGTGAGTACTGACGTTTGGTGTTGCATACGACCCTTCTTGGAACTTGCAGCGAGTTGAGCTTCTTAATGTCCGCACGATACCTTTTCCACCATGTTGCTGGTTCTTCTGCAAGCTCAGAATCCCATGACATATTCGCTGCCCAAAGAGTTTGAATGAACATTTTTGCGTTCACGACTACTGGTCCGAGTAAACCAAGAGGGTCGAAGAGCTGAGACATCTCGGAAACGACAATACGCTTGGTAACCACCTCTAGGTCTGGGAGCTCAGGGACCTTGAATTTAAAGACATCCCGCAGGGGGAACCATAACAACCCCAATGTTTTGACGGCTTGCGAACGATCGAGCTCAAGTTCCGTGGACGTTTCCCATAAGGCTTCTGGGACGCTGCTGAGAACCGTCTTGTGGTTTGAAGCCCACTTGCGAAGGACGAAACCAGCGGACTTCATCATCTCCATCAGCTGCTTGCATGTTTCCGTCATCGTGTCGTGATCGTCGTGTCCGGAGATAACGTCGTCTACGTAAGTACCCTTTAGCAAAACTGGTACGGCCAGTGGAAAGCGATGTCCTTCATCGATAGCTAGCTGGTTTAGGATGCGAGCAGCATGAAACGGCGAACTTGCAAGGCCGTAAGTGACGGTTTTCAACTGGTACTTGCGGATTGGCTCCGACGGTTTTTTACGCCAAAGAACTTGTTGAAATTTCCGATCATCTAGGTGGACCCAAATCTGTCGAAACATTTTTTCCGCATCAGCGGTTATGGCGAATAGCGGTAGACGAAAGTTCACGACGAGAGCTGGCTGAACCGTTGGCCCGACGTAGAGTGCATCATTCAACGAAAGCGAGGTAGCTCCACGACACGAACCGTCGAATACCACACGTATCTTGGTGGTTGTACTCTCTGGTCGATGAATAGCATGGTGGGGAAGAAAATACTGTGGGCCAGAAGACGCGACGGTACTCAACTCCATATGACCCAACCTCTCATACTGCTCCATGACCTCCGAATAGTCTTGACGGAGTTTTTCATCGGCGAGGAACCTTTTCTCCATCTGCTGGAATCTCCGTAATGCGGCGGGGTAGGAATCTCCAAGAAGCAACACTTTGTCTTTCCTGAGCGGTAGACGAACGACGTAACGACCCGTATTGTCGCGGACAACGGTGGATTGGAAGTATTCTTCGCAGAAATTTTCGTCCGGAGTGAGCGCCTTACCATCATCGAAGTTTTCGATTTCCCAAAATCGCTGAAGCTGTGTATCAAGGCTATCTTCGACACAGATGTGACAGGATTGTGTTCCAGTGGCGTTTGTCTTGGGCTGCTCCAGTTTTCCACAAACTATGTAGCCTAGAACCGTTTTCTGCAGTGTTGGATAACCAGCAGCAAGAAAGAGTTGCTGGTTTTCGAGAAGCTCGAAAAATAGTCCGGCTCCGATAATCATGTCCACACCTTGACTAATGTTGAATTGTGGATCAGCGAGTGGAAGATTCCTTGGGATTCTCCAGCGAGAGACATCAATGTGGTGACTTGGCAGCGAGACAGTTAGTTTCGGCAATACTAGACAATCTAGTTGAGTGGAGAAATTTTCAAAACGAGATGCGAGCGATAGCGACACAGCGTAGCGAACGTTGACAACGGATTGTCCGATCCCACTGACTGGCGAATTCAGCTTTGTCCGCGGCAAACGAAGCCTTTGGCATAGCGCTTCCGAAATGAAACTTGGTTGTGAACCGCTATCCAAAAGAGCTCTGGTAAGAACGTAGTTGTTATCAGCATCCTTCACCTTGATCACCGCCGTGGACAAAATGACTGTTGACTGTCGAGGTTGGGTAAATAATTCTGCACTCTGACAGGCAGTGGGTGGAGGAATGAAATCAACCCGCGAAACCGACGATTTGGGAAAAGTTTGACCGCGCGACGACTGCGAAAGACCCGATGTGC
Organism: Toxorhynchites rutilus septentrionalis; assembly: GCF_029784135.1. Lineage (NCBI taxonomy): Eukaryota > Metazoa > Arthropoda > Insecta > Diptera > Culicidae > Toxorhynchites > Toxorhynchites rutilus. The sequence goes on along the minus strand of NC_073746.1, from coordinate 302,696,769 downwards.
CAGGTGGTGAAGCAACAACGAGCTCTTCCGACGGAGAGCTTTCGATAAAATCTGGAACGAAGTGCGACATTTGGCACGTCTGCGAAGTGGATGTTACAGTGGACTTGCTCGTCCATGATGGCTGCTTGACTGTTGCCGCTGGTTGTGAACCAGAAGCCGACGAGAGAGGTGGCAGGTGTAACAACGAATGATGTTTCTTTGAGCAGTTCTTGCAGGCCCCGCTGGAACAGTTCTTTGCATGATGTTTTCCCTTGAGACAGTTAATGCATAACCCGTGCCTCTTCACGACTTCAAAGCGTTGTTGAGGAGAGAGCGTTCGGAATTGCTCGCACTGGAACAGGAAATGGGCCTGCTTACAGCTGACACACAGTGGCACGTTATCGGAAACAACATGCGCAACGACGGATCGCGACTTGAGATGCTTGATCTCGGATTGGGTGGTTGCTGATTAGGAGAGCTTAAGGGTTTGCACAATTCGCGATCTTCTATGGATAAACTCGAGCAACTCTTGGTACATTGGATATCTGTTGTTCTCAGAAACATGTGTCTCCCACTCACGGAGTGAAACAGCATCGAGACATTGGCTCAATCGTTCGACCAAAAAGGCGTTCCAGTGGTTCTCAGAATCTTCGAGCTTATCCAGCAGCTGTACGTGACGATCGAATTCGTCAGCAAGATCTGCTAGTCCCTGTGCAGACTCTTTTTTCAGAGAAGAAATCATGAGTAGGGCAGAAACATGCCGCTTTACTAATAAATTAGGATTTTCGAAACGTTCCTTCAATAGCTTCCACGCTACGAGATAGTTATTAGCAGAAATCTCGAGCGAGGAAATGATTCGCGCTGCTTCGCCAGAAAGTGTAGCTCGCAAATAATGCATTTTCTGAACTGCTGTAAGTTGTATGCTCGTATGAATTAGCGAGACATACAAATCGCGAAAAGAAACCCAATCGTCGAGATTCCCAGAGAACTCCTTCAACTTTATTTCCGGCAGACGAACACTCGACGAAATCGGAATAGCGGACGAAATTGGTTGAACAGGAGCAGGGGGTGGTACGGGTGGTTGCACAGGAATTTTACTTTGCAACGATGTCTTTAATTCGTAGTACAAGGCTTGAAATTCTTGTCTCTCTTCAGCAAAATCTTCCTCTCCATCTTCAAGAAGCTCAATTTCTTCTTGAGTTTCTTCAAATTCTCGCCATAACGCATCAAGACGTTGAATGCGAATGGGCACTTGTGCGAGTTTAGTCGAATCAAAATCGTCGTCAAATGATTTTATAAAATGCGCGGAACCAAAAATATTTGTCCGCCGACGGTGCAATATTTTTAATTTAGTTTGTTTCGTCGCCTTTTGCTTTGGTGGCGTCATTATGAGCAACTCTTTGTTCAATGGAACAAAATTTCACGTACCTGTGTTTTCTGCTATTGTTACCACCTTACCCTGACCTCTTCAGCCTGCTCTTTGTCCTCTTCGTCGTACAGGTAATGACGGGGGTGAAGATCCAATCTCTGCTTTCGGTAATCACCGACGGTTGTCGATAACGAGATGTGATGATGAATACGATGAACCTTCCACCGACCAGGTAGAGGGAATTTTCGCTGCTGGTGGCTGCGAACTGCTGTTGTTGACGACTGTTGACGATGAATTTTCTGCTGCCTACGGCTGGTGTAAACAACTCCTGCTCGACGAGAATGATCGACGAGAACTGGGACGGTGATGATGATGATGATGATTCGAAATGTGCTACTGCTGGTCGAATATGATCGACAATGACAACGAACACGATGCTGATTGCTCTTACTAGGCAACAACTTGCTCCTGGCCGATTTTAATCGGCGATGACGACGACGATAGCTTTGTCGTTCTTCTGATGATGGTGATGACGACGATGATGAGAGTGAAACCTTTCAACTCACGTGGTGAGGTTATGAAGCGACAACTACTTCGGCCGGTTTTGCGACGACGATGACGAGGGCGATGACGACGACGGGATGATGAAAGCAGGAAGATGCTTCTACTGCTACTGTTTGTCCGGCAAAATGGCCGATTCCGATCCGCTGAGGTAGGACAACTGCCATCCGAAACTTTCCAACCACGTGGGAATGAGGTTAGCTCCTCCGTTCTGCAACTATAATCCCGGGTTTCGGCACCAATGTTACGGGAGAATGTTGCTGACTGGCGGACTCGGTGAATTGAAAAGGTTTCTTTCCGACTGTATGCTCCGACCGACCACTTATGCGAAAACTTTCCTCCGCTTCGGATCAAAAAAAGAAAGACGAATTTCAACTGCGCACTTCACTCGTTGATGGGTTTTATTGGAATGAACCTTTTGTGGTGATTGTCCAAGGTTATTTATGACAGTAATCATTTCTGTTCGATGTTTTTGTGTGACGTTTGCGTTTTATGTGATGGTTGCGTTTTATGTGAGGGTTGCGTTTCATAAAAGGTAAGTAAATAGAGGTAAGTACAATTCGTGAGTTATTTGAGTATGATTTCTTTTTCGTGTTTAATTAATTTTTCATTTTTTATTTTCAGGATCTGGAGCTGTTCTCAACAGGGTGGTCCAAATCACCCCGTGTTACCCTACTTGTATGTTATCATGTGACGGTAATCGAAAAAAACAATGTAAACTGTTTTCCAATACAATGCCGAAACTGGTCATATACGAAATTTACTGAATTCAGTAATAAAAGTCGTTTTATTATTTGGAATTCCTCAAGCAGTCAAAATTACTACTTTTGGGCTATATAGGTATAACACATATACAGGTCGGACTCGATTACATACAGACTCAATTATATATGATTCGATTATATACAATTTTGGACTCGATTATATACAGTTTGGAAAAACATATTTTTGTTATATTTCAAATATGGCTTATTTCAAGAAGAAATGTAATCTTTCAACGTTAAGGTGAAGTTTAAGTGTCTGTGCATGTAGCACAGAGGGGTAAAAATCGTGATTTTTGAAGATTTTGCTTCAATTTTCACCAGGAATTGTTTATATCGATATTGCAGCGAAATTAAGAAAGATAGAAGTTGGGTGTCAAAGAGCTAATTGTAGAGCGGTTAGAGAGCTTCAATTTAATTAATAAAAAAAATCTAATTTGAAATAATTTTTTAGGATAAAATTAATAATAACACATTAAAAATTATTAACTTTTAAGTTTTTCAGTTCCAAAATGTACTAGATTTTCTCATCTTTCAAATGAAAGCATCATAATCGTCTTCCGTAGCGTAGTTTCTAATGTAGAGCCAGTTTGATGCAACAGAGTCCGAAACAAAAAAAACTCTATAACTTTGTCATTGTTGAAATTCGAACATATGCGTAAGAGGTTTGATAAATATATTTTTTTCATGTGAGAGTGATGTTTTCTGACTTTAAGGAGATGAATCAAAAATCAAATTCCTCTTTTATTTTCAAAAATCGAAAAATACAAATAAAAAAAAATTTTTGACTCGATTATATACAGGATTCGGTTATATACAGTGAAAAGAAATCAAAAACTGTATATAATCGAGTCCACGCTGTATATCTCCGGAAATGAAGGAGGGGGGGTTGTTGTGTAAAAAGTCACAACATTCTAAGAAACTGTGCCATTATATACACAACAGCTTTCCTAATTGAAATTGAAAAGCAGTCAAAATGACTTGCTTGGGCTAGTTAAAGAGTGAAAGAGCAATGAGGCGGCTATGAAAGGACAATATTACAAGGAGAAGGGTCTTGAGAAGATAATTTTGAGTTTATTCGATCACACCAAGATCCCGTGAAGTTCTGACCAGTTGCTATTCCAGTCGGGATGACGTAGGACGGTATAAACTGAATATTAACTGAAATTGTCCAGATTTTCTTGGACTTGTCAAGCGTAAATTGAAAAAACACCATCTTATATTGGTGGAAAAAGATGGCAGATACGCTTGCCAATGTTACATGAGCATAAAATGATGGAAAGTATTCAGCGAAAAGTTCGAAAGCTCATCAGAAAAGGAGAAAAAAATGTATTTGTGTTTTTCCATAAAGCTAAATAAAAAATACAGCTATAATATATTTTTAAAGATTTTGTGTTTTTTTTTTCATAAAAATATCGAAATTTGTGCAACCAAATTCTGCCAAACCAAAACTTTACTACGAAGATTTACAAAAAAAACTTCGTACGTTCTGGTTGATTAACTCCTATCATTTCCAGAGTCGGTCCATCTGCGGAAGCAACCGGACGAAAGTCACCGCCCCATGCACGCATCCAGGCATTCACCCACTGCCACTCGCCACGACCTTTCTCACTGACGGAAGGAGGCGAAATGAAGAAGGTGCACCGAAAAAGGTAAATAAACCGTCACTCGCCCACTCTCGGCTCGCTCACTCACATCCATGGACCCAACCAATCCCAATCCGAAAGAGTGCGATAGTATAGCGTTTTTCGTACTACCGTACCGAGAACCGCTTGCTGCTGCACTCATCAATGAGAGTGTGGAAATGCACCAAACACCGTCGCACACACTTGCACACCGGGCAGTGAGAGAGTGAGAGCACGAGCGCGAGTGCCGCAGATGGGATGGCAACTCAGCGAGCGCCTCCTGAGAGGAGCGCACATTCCGCTGGTAGTGGTGAGTTGTTTTGGTTCGCACCATCGAATGGCAGCAGCAGCAGCAACAGCAGAATCAGCAAGAAGCGAGCAAAAACACACAGAGCCAACCGCTCGCTCGCCAACAGTGTAATATGATTGAATTGGATTAGTCAACTGCTGGTATTATACCAGAAAACATCGTTTTTTGATAGGGGTTTGATAGGCGATTTGTGCGGGGTTCGCTGAAAAACCCAACCAACTCTCAATTGGTAAGAAGGCCCAATAAGGAGCAGCAGCAGCAGCAGCAGCCCCAGTGTGTGCCCAATCGCGCGAGGGTCGATTTTTTGGGGGCACCCGCCGATTAATGACGCGAATTGCGGAATCCGTAATTGGTTGTTTGGTTTTATAATTGCACGGCTGCAAGATGTTTTCCACGTTTGGTGTGTGTTGTTGCCGCCTCGGGAAGTGACGTATTGGCGCAGAAGAAAGTTCATTTTTTTTTGCTGGGAAAAATTTTTAAAGGAAAAAAAATAAATTATGAATGTTTTACTGTTTTGTTTTCGCGTATGATAGCGCCCGGGAGGGTGTGCGTATAATCGAACAACGAAGATCGAAGAAGTTTTTTTTTTTTGACAATAATAAGACGACGAAATAACCGATTCGACGCCCCCCCACCAAGACCCGGCTTGCCTTCGATCGGTGATCAAGTGTGTTCCGAAGTGACAGCTGTGGCGACAAATGAAGCGTGACGGTGCGTGTGATTTTTTTTTCGGTTGTTATTCCCTCGCGCCTTAGCCGTTGACGAAAATATCTCAATCGGTTACTACCGTTCGGTCGGTTCGGTTTTTAATGAAAATTAATTAAGACAGCACCGCGATTCTGGTTATCCCCTTTTTCAAAGTTGGTTCAGAAGCGGAAAAAAAGATATGTGACGAAAACTCAAAAATAGATTTCTGCTGCGTGGGAAACTTTGTCTGAAGAAGCGAAACCAGCCCGAGTGCGGAAAAATTCGGCCTGACGGGGAAATCTTCCCTGCGTGTGCGTGTGTATGTGCGTTGTGTGTGTGTTTTCCTGCGTCCACTGTTTACCAAGCTAATGTGAATTTAATTTCTGACCTTCGACGAGAGTTTGATTGTTGAAATTCGATAGGATTTTCACGGCTTTTTTTCTCTGAATTCCTGCTGCTCTCGAGAGACCTGACGCAAAGTGTGCGAAACCAAGCGGTGGAAGTGATTTAATGACCCCAATCAGCGGAGAGTCGTAAAGTAATCGACAAAAATAAAAATAAAAACAAAACAAAACCCACCCCACAAAAGTGCAATTTTATGACAGCCTCTCGAAATGCAATAAAAGTCCAATTTATCGACCCGCAGAAGAAGGGCAGGAAGTGGGTTGAAGAGAGTTAGAAGAGAGAAAAAAAACAAAACGTCAAATGAACGGAACGGTGCAGTTTCGAAGGCGCAGGAAGAAGATGTTGGTGATCGCTATCAGTGAATGACCGATCCATCGGTCCGACAGCAGAGAAGAAGAGAACACACAGCAAACGTTTATCGATTGGCAGAAAGTGCATAGTGCATAGCAAGTCGCGATCAAAGCCACGAAGGGTTCGATTGTGAAAACAAAGAAACGCAGAAAAAGCAGAATAGAAAAAGCGCGAAGCGGACAGCCCGATCACGGCCTCCTCCTTGACGAACGTAACGGCAGTGCCCACCTTGGCAACGATCGCGGCGTCCACTGCTGGCGGCCGGCTGCCAGAGGCTGGCGGTGGAAGACCACCGTCGCCGTCACCGGGATCGAACCACCACCGAATGCAGCCAACCGCACCCCAGAGCACGGGAGGTGGTGATATGGACCTCCCCACCGTACAGTCCATGGATTGGATGTTCCAGAACAAGCAGCTCTACTTCCTAGCGCAGTATCTAGCACAGGTAGGTGTCAACACCGTAACACGGCAAATCCCGGAAGTGTCACCCGTGCCACCCGTCACCATCGTCGCGCCACGAACGATCCGCTTGACCCTGACCCTCAAAACGGTATACTTTCGGGAGTGAGACAGGCTTGATAATTAAGAAGAAGTGTGCCGTTCTTTGCTCGATGAAGCTGCCCAGCAGCAGCAGCCGTGGCATTGGCGGGAACAAGAGCAAGGGGTTGAAGATGGTGATGATGATGGTGGCGGCGATGGTGTTGGTGGTGTTGATGATGATGCTTAGGAAGAGTTGTAAAAGCGACCCTATTTGTGTTACTTCGACTATTTATGCTGCCGCCTCAGAATGATGCTGGTGAATTTTTCAACATTCTTAGTCCGGTCCGAAGGCCGCCTGCTGGTTCAGCTGGAGGGATTGGGCTGGCAGGCGGTCGTTGGTAGGCTCGTGCCATTACTTCCATCGCCGTGGAGAAGTGTTTGTGGTTCTTGGAGCGCAAAATTGGTCACCAATTGCAAGCAAAATTAACGAATTAGTTTTTTGTGTGCTGTGAAAAGCCATCGAAGTCGCCTTTGGTAAGGCGATTTGTTGGTTTGTTGCTTTTCGGTGTATGCAATGCGAAATTTCATCGCAGAAGCCCGAGGAAGCTGGTTCGATTCGATTCACCCTGTTTGTTTGCCCGCCGTGCGCGCAAATAGCGACGGCATTTCGCGCGACAGTCAATCGTTCCTACGGTTGCTACGATGTCGCGATTTTTAGACTGTTTGAGTCGTTGTAATTTTCATGAAAAGTTGAATATATAATGTCAAAATTTGTTTTGAGTGTTTTGTCATAAAATGTACTGTATATGGTTATTTTTTGTATAATCGGTCGAAGTTCTTCACGATTCCGGTTGTTTGCCCCATAACACTTGCATTTCATTTTTTATTCTATTGTAATTTAACACTAAACCTACCACGAGAGGTCAAATGACCCATTTTAAACGTTTTGTAATTTTTTTTTGCAAATTCCATTGTCACAATCCCAGTGGCCTACACTAGTTTTCTTAAAACATACATCGAATGTATTTTTCAGTGTTTACTCCTCTCTTGTTATTTTTTTTACTGAGAAAAATATGTAATCTGCCCTAGCTACCGCAACGGGTCATTAAACCCGTGCCAACATTCATATGATATCAGAAAGATTTGTATGTGTAGTTGTGATACAAAACCATTGCATTACACATTTTTGCTATTGTTTTATATATTTTGTTGTATTTGTGAATGAATAGTGAATGATTAGAAATAATTGTATTGCTGACTATCCAAGCGAGCTCACAGTAACCGTTCCAAGCTACAGTGCTGTTTTGCGTGTCAAAAATTGTAATTTCATTATTTCGCTAACAATTGTTATCTCAAAATGTCGAAATATATAGGTCAAAAATGGTATGCCACGTTTCTCAACAAAACTATATCAATCGAGTCATTGTCCACTAAAGGGTCACCCACTGTGGTAGGAATAGGTATACATGAAACATCAGTAGGTTTAGTGTTAATCAGTTGTCTGACAATCAAGAAATTCATTTATAAATCAAACCGCAAGTTAAACATGTTTATTTGACTTTTTTCATATCACCAAGAAGGTCACCTCAAGTATTCTCGTTACTACCGCAATGAACAATACTGTAAATGAAAAGAATTTTTCGCAGATAAGTAAATAATAAAAGATAAACTATTTAAGAGGAACTCCAATAATAATTGAATTTTAATAACAAAAGTGTTCGTTAAAAATTTCTTCTCGAGGGAAAACCATTCATGTTCATGTTTACGGTACATTTTTTGAAGATAATCGAATGACATATGTCATTATAGAAGAGGAATATTTATATGCAACGATCTTTTTAATTCCGTTTAATATGTGAAGAGCTCCAAACACGAGAATGCCGTCTTAAAAAATGTTCAAAAAACGACAAAAACTTGTTTTCATTTGTTGAATGATTGTTATGCGTATTAACTTAAAGGCGTTTGAAATCTTTTTTTTGTTGTTGCGATAAATGCATCTACACTAGCTTCAGTTTTTAGTAACATTAGTTTTCTGTTGAATTTTATATTTGCCCGTTTCTATGTAGGAAAATCGATTTTTCATAATGCCAAAGTGGAGCAGAAGAATATTTTGTTCCAACCACTTATTTTTATTTTTTTTAACGATCAATAAACATAGATGAGTAGCAAAAAATTCTAAGCCAGTCGATTTCCATACGATATTGTATGAAAAAATATCTCCAAAGATACGGCATCACAAAAATAACAACCCAAACTGGTATCTTGTATTTGAAACGTGTTCGCCACCTTACGAAATCTCGTGTCCTCATACCCATGAGTCCGAGCTAAAAATAATGCCCGAACAAGACTGTCTGCATTGTCCGACTTATTTTTGGTTTACGGACCCCCCAAAATTAATTAGTGGCGTTGTATTTTAGGTGGTTGCAAAAATAGCAACTATGAGGGCTTTTTGGGAGTTCTAAAAATATTGCAGATTATTCTCTTGTTATCACCTAGTCTGTAAGAATGTAGATATTAGGCAATAGACTTCGCTGTTTGTTGATTTTTTGCGGGATACCTCAGAATAGTGTTGATGGCAGAGACAATTTCCAAATAATGGGATTTGTAACACAGAATTGTTATACTTATAATTCATGAATAACATCCCCTTCAGGTTCCCAATGCATTTCTCATTATTCTTTTTCGGCTATTCAAATCTTCTTAACCATTCCACAATGACATTCCCAAAGATATGAAATTATATTACATAGTTATGAAAAATTGTACTTGCATCTTACTACATATTACTTTTTCATAATTCGTTCATTTTCATCAGCTTAGCAACACAGGTTTTCATGAGAAAAAAACCCAAATTATGATTGTATTTCTGTTATATATTTACCCTATGCTCCGGGTACAGGATGGAAAACGATTTTCCACGAACGAATCGAGGTTGATAGGGTGACATATTTTCTCTATGAAGGGTAGTCGATATAAAGAGATTGAGAAAATATTGACACACGAAGATCGATGACATTAAGGAAAACAATTTGAGACATGGCTAGCATAGCCAGCACATCTCTCACTGGTACATTAGGTTGTTGCAGACTAATATTTTTTTTAGATAAATCACACGATTCTTTTCTTTGTGAAACCACACTTGTGAGCTTTCCAGCCTTTATTTTAAAAATAACGTTTTTGCTGTGCTGCATTTTAGCTGTTAGCTTTCTAAAAGGTATAATGATACTCACTTAATTAAGGTACGATGGTTGACAGATGAAATAAACGCACTAAGTATACTCAAACTAGCGTTGGCAGAAAACTTTCCCTCTTCAGCAGAAAAAAAGCTATTTCGTGTGTTGAAGGGTGAAATGAGCAAATAAAAGCATTTGATTCGAAACGATGTCAAAAATAGTCAAGGGTCCGGATTGCCACATATACAGAATATTCTGTGTTTTACAGATTTTTCGCCAAATTTCAGATACAGAATCTGTATATGCAGAATTACAGATTTTCAGCAAAGATACAGAATTTAAAGATTTTTTCAAATTCAAATTTTAACATTAATTACAGTGCATTTTTTTTGTCTACCTACTTACTGATAAGTTTTTTTTTCGTTGAGTCATGAAGATACCTTGAATTATAAAAATGTTGAGCCAAATAAAATTCCACTCCGGCTAACGTCGTTTGTGGGACACTTTTTGATACTTCCACAATAAATATTCTCGCTCTTCAATTGGCTCAAGAGAGAGCGTCAAGGATGAAATTGACGAAAAATGAAGACAAAGTTCAATAAAAACATGTATGGACGTCACACAATTTATTATGGGAAAACCTTTTTTTTTTATTTATGTTGTTGTATTGATACGACCTTAACGAACCATAAATAAGAAAAATAAATTCAAGAAAATAAACCTTTCGTTTCATTTTTTTCCGTTAGTTTTTTGATACAGATTTTTTTTTGCTAAAATATCGATATACAGATTTTTTTCACTGAATTTTACAGAACTAGATGTGGCAACCCTGTCAAGGAACATGTTTCATCAGCTCGTCTCACAATCAATATTTGTCTTCAGGTCGCAACAATATCATTTCAAACATTCAGTGTAAATGTGCGAAATCAATGTTTAGATTTAGATGTTAGTCGTGAACCAATGATATTTGGAAAACTTATCAGGAAGTGGATCTGTTGACGCGTGTTTCATACTAGCGCACTAAGACCCGATCTTGAATGTTATAATGCTTATCCCACTGTAAAAAAATACAGTGCGATACATGGTAATGAAATGGGCATTCTATCAGTTATCGTGCAATCATAATAGATATTTCATTATTTAATTTTATGCATCAATTTTGTATTTTTGAAATATCCTCACATTCAGGAACATTGAAAAGGAAAAAGAAAATCTTCAAATGTACCTCAACGATTTATGGAGAGAACGCTATTCAGAGAGAATTCTGGAAATACGTTGATAATCAACGGAATGAATTTGGTCTTCTGAATAATTAATCCGAATCAGATACTAGAGTTCGTATTTGTGAGTGGTTTCAGGAACAATTCGGGAGGTGTTTCCGTGAACGAGAAGCTCAATGAATGAGTGAAATCCTGTGATAGACGGCAAAATCGAACAAGATGCTTTCGGGAAGCTGAAAAAAAATCTACGAATGCTGGATCTGACAGTATTTTATAAATCGTACTAAAGATGTGCTCTACTTTTAGTCTCTCTTTATCGCTAACCATTTGCTTTAGCCACTCAATCATGTCTTGAATTTATCTGAATATGTGGAAAAAGTATTCCGTCATCCCCGTCCACAAAAAAAAAGGCAACAGGAAGAATGTGACGGATTAAAAAAAAATCGCGTGCCTGCTGGTAATGTCTTTGAGACCATCGTATTAGATTTTTTTTCGCATGCTTGCAAGAACTATTTCACCGAGGAAAAACACGTTTCTCTACCTAAACCAGTGGTGGCCAACCTGCAGCCCTCCAACGTAGTTCATGCGGCCCGCAGCCTGATTTTGAAAAAAAAATCATATTAGCGAAATTAAGCGTACAGTTGAAAATTCTTCCAATTCTTCCAAAATATCGAAGCATCTTTTCGTTTTTCTTTTTTTTCACTCCAAGATAAACTCAAGTTCACATTCTTTCAACACATGGAAAAATTTCATTCTACCCATTTTCTGACATTGAGAATTTCTCAAGCGATCGATTAATGCTGATTTTTCTCGCAGATTTTGGTCCTTCAAAGCACATGAAAGAATTCCCCTATTTTCTCTACCCCATTCAGTTCCGATTATGTACATTAGGATTGGGCGATCTTGGTTCGATTTTCAGAAGATCGATCTTTTCCATCTCGATCTCCGATTTTTTAAATCGATTCATTGTACCCGAAAAAATCGTGGAGATTGATCTTTTTCTTCCGAATTTTTCGATCTTAGAGTTTCATTTTTTTCAGTGTACATCGATTTTCTCACCACCTGACAAATTTAATTAACATAATGTCAACATTTGGAGAGCTTTCGAAGATGTAAAATTAGTGATAGTGAATAGGATTGGGCGATCTTGGATCGGTATTTAAAAGATCGATCTTTTACTCTGCGATTTCCGATTTTTCGGATCTAGTTCTTCTACTCCAAAAAAGTCGCGAAAATCGATATTTCTTTTTGATTTTTCTGATCTTTTGGATCGTAAAAAATGTAAATTTTTTTAGTAGACATTGATTTTAATGTCACCAAAACCCACTTGACAAATTTCATTAACATTGGACCTTTTTCAAGGTTGTCAAATCAGTGGTCGTAAACTTAGGAGAAGCAGTTTTATAGGTTTGGTCATTACAGAACAAGAACTGGGACTACTACCAAGATTTCGACTGAATGCCACGATTGGGTGCAACGGGATTATTGTCAACGGAGTTCTGGATGTATTTCAGTTGTTGAATTTTTAATTATAATTTTCAATTAAATAATTCCATGACGGTTCAAAATGAATGCCCGGGAAAATATGATTTCTGGGCTTTCAAGTTTTTTTATGACCTTTATTCTGAGAATCAAAATGAAATGCCTTTGAAAAAAAAAAGAAAAGAAAAGAAAAGAAGAGACAAACACATAAGACACTTTTATAAAACAAGTTTTTTAAAACTCCTACACTCTCACCAAGTTTCGTGGTCCCATCAGCACTTGTTCGGTTCCCAAGCAACGATAAAGTTCAGTCTGTACGAGAAGCGTATGGCAACTGTCACGTTATTTAAGTGCGAGGAAACGACAAAACAGATTTACGAGCTGCTCAAACCGTTTTCTATCAATGAACGATCCGTGTTCCGTAGCGAGACTAGCATCAAAATTACTAGACTTCTTTTCCGCAAATGATTATGCATTTTCCATTCCATCGGAATATTTACTCTGGGCCAGGTTGAAGGAGCCTACCTGTGGATGTTCTCATTGGAGTTATCATTCGTTGAAGAATTCTAAAGAAAAGCTGCAGTAATTGACGATTGGCCTTAGCGTTTTCGACTCTGCTTGAAGACGAGATGGTCGAATAATTTTTCCAAAAATGTTAATTCTGGATACTTTTAAACCTTCAATAAAAGTTCTGGGTTTTTATCTAATTGTGTTCTCGAGTTATGAATCTTACCGGTATAAAACTGAATGCTTTCTTATTTAAAATAAAAAGTGAGTCAAAAAAGTACCAGTTGAAAACGTATATTTTAAATTTAATTATGAAAAGTAGTGAGAGAAACATCATTGCGGCCCGCGGCTAAAATGAAACTAGTAATGCGGCCCACACCATGTCCATACCTGGCCACCACTGACCTAAACGATCAATTCCATTCCATTCTTCGTTTTCAAGAAGCTTCGAACTTTGCAGTTCATTCGCCTCTAAACGGTCAATTACATCTTGTCCTGTGTACAACATTTATTGCTCGTTCGCTTGAATTGCGACAGCCAATTGATGTCGTGTCCACTGAATTCTTTGCAGCGTTTACCAAAATCAATCATATCATGAGCTTCAGCGTCTTGGTCCCTTCCGTTTTTTGTAAGTTAAAAGTGGAAACACGATATCTAGTTCTTTTCAAATTACATCTGGTATTCCACAAGGGATTCATCGTGGACTATACATTTTTCTGACGACTTTAGAATTTATACGAATGAATCTATAAATTCCATTGTAGATGCCAATATTCTTGCTGGACATAAGTGCTCGATCAATCAGTTCTCACGTGAACGATCATTGATAATCCTTGGGTATAAGCTGTAAGATGAGAATTTGAATCGCATCGATACTGTCAAAGATCTCGATGTCATATTAGACTTTGAGCAAACCAATCGTGATCACATCTCTTACATCACTGTGAAAACGTCCAAGTAACTTGATCTTTTTTTTTGAACCACTAAGCAGTTGGAGATGTACAAGCCCTCTATACTTTTGGTATTTGTGGCGTATTGGTTCGCTCGATACTAGAACATTATTAAGTCGTTTAGTCCTCATACTACCGGAATGGTTTCCATTGAATTGATTCAATTTTGATTAAAGTATTCGTTGCATTTTCTTTCGTGAAAATCCATTACTTGGGATGATCCATTAGGTCAGCCCCGCCTACGAGGACCGTTGTAGACTTATTAGGCAGGACCTATTGGTCTTACGAAGACATTGTTGTCCAGGGACTATTCAGATTTGATTGCTGTCACCAGTAAATGAAAAAGTCATATTTTTTAGTTTTACCTTCGATGAAGACGAAAACGTGAGCCAGGCGGCTGAAAATGTGGATAGTATTTATGGACCAGATGCTGGACAATTTAGTTTTCGTCGATTCCTGTCCTGCACACAATTTAACCGTCAGGTGGGAAAGTTCTTGTGCACCCATCTTATTAATCGGACCAGACACCAAGTGATTCTGGGCAGTAATGTGGGAATGATTTCTTTGGTGAAAAATTGACTTCAAGAGAAATTTTCAAATTAGAAAATTGTTGTCCCATGTTTTTTTCAAAACGGTTCATTTTGAATATAGTTGAGCTATTCTAGCCTCAGTGTCTAAAATGTCTCAAAGTTTACGTAAAAATAATGGATTTATTTTTCTCCAACCTAACACACATACACAACAGATATAAAACCACCACCCCTAAAACTTCCATAGTAACGCATTTTATGAAAATATTAAGTCAATGTACAGTATACCAGTTTAGTACTCCAAGTAGTGATCTTTAAAAACCATTTAAGTTCGGAAGGAGTAGTATTTTTCTAAAACCATTTAAGTTTTTTTAAAACAATTTAAGTTTAAAACCATTTAAGTTCGGCGTAAATCCATCGAAAGATCGCTCATTGGTTTCCTCCTGGATTCAAGTCCGGAGAACCAACAAATGTATTATCCGGATCCCAAACCTACTGTTTGTTTTCTTTGCTTGTATGGATTATTTCCCGACGATATTCTCCCGAAAAACGTAGAACACGGGCTCCCAGAACTTAGATATAGTCCTTGCTATTCAGATTGAAGAACTGGAAAGTTCTTTTGAGCTTTCCGTCCGTATAAAACCCGACCCATATCATGTAAGCTCAGTTACTAAAGTTCCGAGTGGAGAAATATCGCTTCCCGTTCCGTAAGTCGGACCACAATCCGTTGAGTCTATCGGGATCATCGAGGAAGAACTTGTTTTGTCACCTAAAACCTAAAGATAACCTAAAATAGTTTAAAGCACCAGAACTGCTTCTCGACTTGCAGAATTTTCGAAGACTATGAATCATAATGAAGAGCTTTCGTAAGTCCATAATATTTCGACGTCAGCTTATATTAGTTTTTTAGTGAAACTCAATCGTATAAATTGAACCATCTCATAGATGTGAGTCTTTGGATCAACACTCGCCAAATTACTTCTAGTGAAACGTTCAACTTCGAAGTTGCAATTTTTTTAGCATGGTAAACAAACATACTCACATCAGAACGATATTACCAGACGCTAAATATATTAGTTCACACCCAGCTGATTCTTTACGATTTATAAAAGTAATTACAGTTACAGTTACAAATGAGCGAAATCATTTTCACAGAAAGCACCATGAAAGACAACTTTTTTATTCTTAACCAGAAAACCAACGGCTCTTTCTCGGAAACGGCTGAACCGAACTGGATACGACACTTTTCATTTGAAGGAACCCTTTAAAGTTTTATCGGAATCGGTCCTCGGGTTCCAGAGAGATGGTGGGAGCAAGTCCAGGGTCCATAGATTCTGGAACCGAAAACTACACAAAACATGATGGGTTTTGGGGCATCAAACTTCATGATTTTTCAAAGTTAGCTTATTTGTAACGAATTCAAGTATATATGACCTCATTGATGTAACCCGGATATGTTATGGATTAGGTTTCTAAGGGAAGTGACCACTGTATGACTAGAAACAAATCACATCATGTGACATATCGAACGAGAAAGGCACGATTATACCTTTAAGTGCATTAAATCAGATTTTGTATATTTAAACCCTTTTGTTATTGTTTGAATGACCATAGGTAACTAAATCAGTGAACTCCTATACATTTTTCGTGAATTACCCTAGAAAATTATGAAAAATATATATTGATCAATTTCACCCCAAAGCCATGTATTGACATTTTCCGCTGAAAAATTTCTAAACTTACGTTTAAAGCAATTTTTCACATAGGACTATATCTTTCATTTCTCTATAGGGGAGTAATTCTATGAAAAATGTAACGATTCATTAAGAGTTTTCAAACGCATATTACCTCAAATCGTAATTGCTACATATGTTTTGTTGTATACCATTAGACAGTAAATTTATCCAGCATTTTTTTTTTTGCTTAAGACATGAACAGTGAACATAGTAAAAAAGTTAACAATTTGACCATTAACATGGGTATGTTATTTTGATTTTTCTAGCCACTCGTTTTCCCCCACAACGCAACCATCAATCTTTTTGTCTACAATTCGGCGTTAGTTCACAATGTGATTAGATGCGTATTATGAATTATTCTCGTTTGGTCGATAGTAGGCATTATTCAGTTGGCAGAATTAATGGAGGAATGATCTAGGAACGATCTTGAAGATGATATTGGATGGTTTCACTCTATTCTCACCAAAGATTCGACGAGAGCCTGGCCCAAAAGGTGAAACGTTGATAGAGATTTTATTAGACTGAAGTTCAGGTTGTTGTCCAACCAAATCGTGTTCAATCACGTTTTATCGTGTAGGTCTTGGTACTAGCAACTTATGTAATTGTGGTCCAGGATGTTATTATATCGAGCATGTTGTTTGGTTATGTAAAAAATGCAATTAATGAATTTAACGGGCTGCTGATTTGGAAGCTCGAAAGGGTATATTCATTCATATTTCTCAGGGCTTCTATTTGATGTATCAAAAATACAGATTTGAACAAGGAATTCAAATGCAATTACTACACACAATTACAGTCTTGTGTCAAGATCCCGTCCGTGCCCCTAGGCCCAGACCCATCAACTTTTATACAAAACATTCCATAATCCTTACGGTTTCCTCAGAACCAGGACTGGTTTCAAAATAAGTGGGTGTTTACGTTTTTCTGAAAATCGTAATCAATTTGCCCCCGGTTTACGGCCTTCGAAGCAGCATTATTTCGAGCGTTTCGATTTACCGATCCGTGAATCGGAATTTTCCAAGTAATTGCATGAGAGTTGATGGGATCGATCAATTTGTCGAGCAACTTGGTAAAATCCATTTTTTTTTTCATGGTGGAATGCTTCAATTTGTACTTTTTCTTTCTTCGTAAGCACTCCTACCTATTTTAGACCATCTGATTCACACAAAATAGACACTGCAGAAAAGAAGCACGCTTCTACACACACACACACACACACACACATGTGAAAACCATACATTACGGGTTCGTAATTAATACATCTAGTTTCAAATTGAAATCAGCCTTGTCTCACGTGACAGATGACAGGCAACTTCAACTAGTCCTATACAAATTGTACGGAAGGTATAACAATACCAAATAGAGGTTCCTTTTCCAGCTTATAAATTGAAGAAATATTGAAAATCTTCAATATAATGCTGCTGTATACTATGCTATGAATAAATTAATAGTAGTTTAAATTGTTCTGTTCAGTGAGATTAGGATGATACACGTTTAATTAAAAAAAAAAAGAAGAAAAATGAGAGTTAGTCAGAATGAATATCTATACAACCGTTTCTTTTTTATCCTGAAATTTGTAAAAAAAAATTGATTTAGAAATTGTGGACTTGTAGCAAAGATAATTTTTGGAGAAAAAAATTGTTTATTTTCGAATGATATTTTTTTCGGATGTTTCACTTTAGAGGAATAAGGTGAATGATGTTGGTTTGCCCGATTTTGGGTGTTTTCACGCAACTAGTAAATGGAAATCACTTTCAATTTTTTTTTTCGAAATCACATGTAATCAAGACGAGATTGGGTTCGTTGAAAAGCCCCAAGTTTTAGTTGCTAATAATACCATAAGGCGTTTTATGTTTTTTTACGATTTTCCTCAAAGAAAAATTATAATCAGGGTTTGTCCGGTTTTGGAAATTACCTTTTTTTTAATGAAAAAGTTCGACCTTTCAAGTAGATGTTGCATTTCTCATTTGTTGAGTTTACTGTCATCATATTGATTCATTCATATTTTAGGCTTTCTTCAGAATATTGCCTTTTCTTGGTCATTTTGAAGGTGAACAAAACTCAACACAGAGAAACTTTATTTCTGCTTCGCGCGACGGACAACAAAACAAAACGAACAAACCGCAGCGCGCCAAGCGGTTGCCATAGTAATCATGTGGACCAATCAACATAAGTAAATCGGACAAACCATGATTAGAATTGAAGTCATCGGGATGCATTAATCACATGATTTAAGTATAAAAATCTGTTACAAGTGGTGTGCAAGTATGATGTTCACAATAGAAAGAGAGAAAAGGTCTGAATACGTACCAAAAAATTATCATGTGGTTAAATGATATGTGGAATCCGTGAAAATGTCATTTAAAACTATTGTCACTCATGAAAAAGACAATTTTATTTATATGTTTTGAAACATTTGAATTGCTGATTTGGCACAGGTGCGCTGAACTAGAGTATTCAAAAAGCGGACAAACCAAGATCACTTCTTCGATGATCATAACTAATTTGATTCATAAAGTTGCAATCGACGTTCACAGTCTTCAGTCCCGAGACTTTTCAACGCGACCTACCGAAACTATGCCACAATGGAACCTGCCCAATTCTACTAATATGAGACCCTTAACTAACAATGGCTGCTACAAAAAGAGACTAACGAGATCCGATACCAAGAGTTACAGAGGAGTAAAAAACTAAATAAAAATCACACCACCGTAGTTATGAAACAGAACAAAACCGTTTTACACTGCAACGAAACGTCGCAACTTTGCGTGTCGTTAATTTGTTTCAAATTTAAAGTTCCGGATACCGAAACTCTGACCCGGCGTTCCCGGCGCTGACTCCCACTTGTCCGAAACTTGTCGGAATTTGCGCGCCTCTGCATGTCGTCGTCGTCGTTGCGTACGTGTGTTTGGATCAACATGTGTTTGCGGAAAACGACGGACGGCTCGGCTACTTCACTCTGGTGACGCGTCCAGTGTGTGCTATGCTTCATCTCACATGTTCCTGATGATGATGACGATGATGATGATGACGACGGTTGGTAAACTCTGCGCAGATGTGTGTACATCTCGGACGCGTGTTTTTAAAGTTAAATTTTTCAAACCCATAATAAGTGGTGAGCCTGGTCCGGACCGGGTTGTGGTGGAAGAGGCACGGGCACGGGGTGCGTACGGCTCAAAACTCCTAGTTTTGAATTTGTTGCTTCTTGCGGTCCAATTGTTATGGTGAGGTTCTTTAATGTTTTTTTTCCCATCCGTCTCGACGAGGCTTTGGGACATTGTTGCGAATGTGGTGTGAAGGGGAACGTGGGCATCAGCGGGAGACGAAACCGGATATCGTAATTATAGCTGATCGAAAAGTCATTTGAGAAGCGGCTGACGGAAGAAGATGAACGATAAATTGAACGACGGAAAAAAATTGATGGCATCAAATTTAAGTTTGACTCGATTTTTTTTTTTTTTTTTGACAAATGACATTCGTGCCTTCCAGGGTTCGGACGGTTCGAGAAATATAATCGAAGCTGGGCGTCATTATTTACCACTCAAATACTCGTTAGAGTGTTGCGGGGTGGTGAGCATTTTGATCGGGCAGCCAGTCGATCATTCATCGACAACCGGGCCCGAGTGATTTGCGCGCCGTGATTATCGACCATTTTGTCGGATTGGCAGCGGGCGCGGCTCCTCGGCGCAGTCAGTGTGCGTTCAAGATTTATCTTAAATGATTTATAAATATGAGCCTTGTGCGGTTCATTCGCATTCTGGAAATTTCCCTGCCACAACAACGCCCCCCCCCCCCTTTGCGTAACTTTACCCCGTCTGACCTCGAGGATCCCGGAGCGAAGGAGGAAATCGTCTGCAAAAAAGAAGGGGATGGAAAATCTCGTCTCGGGACTGATTAAATGACTTTCTTCTCCTTGCGCGGAGATCGGAGTCTCCGTCAACAACCCCGAACCCCGGGGAGGGAGCAGGATTGCCGAAGGAAGGAAGCGCAACGGGGAGAGAGAGAATAAAATATATAAGGAAAAAAAAACACAACCATAAATTGATTAATCTATCGACATTTGTTTCAAAGATATGCTTTTGATTTCTTTCCTCGCTCTGGTCTTAATGCGCTTTAGCCGCAAAAAAGCAGTCGAAATTGCCCGCGTCTGGGAGACGCGCGGAGGCAAAAACTAATCATCATTATCTGCATCCTCTGACTCCGGGCTGCCGAAGAAGATGGCGAGTACGGGAGCAAGAGGACGGGAATGAGAGACAGTGAGTGGGCTTCAGGGGATTTCGCCAGGGAAGTTCGATGAATGATACCATTTCGTCTCCTTGGCCGTTGTTGTTGTTGTTGTTGTTGTTGTTGGTGTGTATTGGTAATCATCATTATTTATTATTGAAATTGATACGATTTTAATAACACGTTGCCAGCATCGAGCCCATCGAGCTCTGGAAGATCTGATTGAAGCGCGCCTTCGATCGGGACGTCAAAGAGCGAAAAGCATCAAACAAATAGTGGGTCATTTGTTCTGGCTGAGTTGGCTGAAAAAGGGGTGTTTGCTGGTTTGGTTGGTGCAGCCGTAGCCGCCGCCGCCACAGCCGCCGGCACCGCTGTCTACCGCTAATTCAGCCGCCTTCATCGATCAGCACCCTGGCCGCCCTTGTGTCAACCCTAGAGCTAGCCGTCGATTAAAAGCAATTGGAACCAATCGACAGCTTAATTAGTTTTCATTAGAATTCATCTCACAGTCTTCGACCGTTTCGAAGGTTGGCACCCCGAGCGCGAGGTGTGAAGAGTGGGAATCACGACAGCGCCACCCCCCCATTCGATAATGCACCGCGCGCTCTCGGTACACGACGATCGTAAGTAATACTCCTAATAGTAACTACACGAGATTCAATTTGTAATAAATTACGGCTTTCAGCCGGCGCGGAGGTGAAGCGTGACGCGACGCTGAGGCCGGCCGCAGAACCCTAAACACTCGCGGAATACTCGAGCTCGAGCGAAATGTAACCAACTTCGAACCATGAATAATTATTAACCGGTCCGATAAAGTGGAGACTCATATACGCACAACGTCCGAGTGCCACCCGCTTATCGGCCGCCACCGCCGCCTTCCTTCCGACTCACTTTGGACGGTTTCCATACATGCAAGCGGACAAAACCTATTCTTGCATCATTTTTTCAACACTTCTGGTAACTTT